>NC_068301.1:42246124-42315892 GCF_025860055.1 Xyrauchen texanus | reverse complement strand
CAAAAGTCACTTCTTAATGAAAAATGAATTTTCCCTAATGTTGTGAAAGGAGATCTATTGGTTCCATAAAGTTTCTAATATCAGTAGATGAAGACATGGAACTGTAAAGATCAAGATAGAACTCTTTAAAGGCATTATTAATATCAACGGCCAAGGTCAAAATTTCACCACCAGCAGATTTCACTGAGGGAAAGGTACAAAAAGGCTCTCTCAGCTTTATATATCTAGCCAAATTCTTCCCTGCTTTGTCCCCCAACTCAAAATATTTCCCTGAATATTTCCCTGTCTTGCCCTGAATAACCAATATTCCACTTTCTGTGACAAAATAGTATTATATCTGTTTTTCAATCAGGTCAATTCTCTGAGGCCATCAGACAACATTCGGAACTTCAGCTCTGCCTCAGCACTTTTAATATTCCCTTCCACCTCCAGGAGTTCACGTGCTTTGGATTTTTGGATGAATGAGGCATTACATACATTAGTATGATCCGACCCCTAAGAACTGCCTTAAGTGCCTCCCAATTTATAGCACTATTTTATTGTGTTAATTTATAACACAAAAATATAAAAAAAACTAGCAGACTAGCACGTCTGCTCCTCGCACCAGTCGTTGGTTCATTAATGGATAAACTCAGTGTGTCGGTCTCACCCGCAATGGCAGAAATGCACAAAAAGTCCAACGTTATTTGTGGTAACAGTAAGATTAGCAGCAATGAGCTGACTCAGCAGTCAGTAAACTGTACAAAGCCTTGAGTGAACACACTATAGGGCAGTCACTTGATGCCATGCGAGGTTTGGACGTTTGAATAGCGAGCTCTGCGCACTTTGCTAGTTTTGATACTTTTAATAATATAAACCTGTGAGATTTGTTACACCCTGATCCATAACTGTTCCAGGAACAATTTTAATCCTCATACTCTGGAGACACTTACGTGCTCAAGCTGACGCCCCTCCGGAGGCCTCGAGCCAGGGAGTCGATTTGGCCAGAGGTGTGAAAGAAATTCATCGAGAATTGCAGAATGTATCGGCAATGCTGATGAAGATAACTACCTTCATCAATACGTCGATTGATCACGCCCATGGAGACTAAATTAACTGAGACTAAGTCTAGGGGATGTAGAGAAACAAATAAATTATCTGGAGACATCGGAGGGGGAATTAGCTGCTAATCCGGTGTGACCAAGATAGATTTGGAGCACGTCTGGGAAGAAATGGAAAATTTGGAAAATCGTAACCGCCGTAATTCAAATTCAATTATTCCAAATTGTTGGAATTCCTTAGGGAGCAGAGGGTCAGAATATGGGGGAATTACTGGATAGGCTCTTTGAGGGAGACAGGCCCCTATCAATTCTGGAAAATTGTTCTTGTTCCCAGGCTTTGCGAATTCGACAAGAGAGAAACGTGATCGATTCAAGGAATGGAAGAAACTCTTACAGGGAGGAAGGTTACTTTTATATGATGTTCTCGGCCAAATTGAGAATAGATACTAAGGATGTTTGTTAAGTATTTACATGTCCCCAGCAAGCCATGTCCTTTATAATGTCAATGGACTAAGTCATTTAGTGTACTCACATTGCAGCCAAGTGAGTCTGACTCACTGAACATTTATTTGACCTTCCGAGGAAATTGGGTGCATTTTTTGTTTCTTTTTGTACTGGTTCCACTAGAGGCTGGAGATTTTTTTGTGGAGGAACACACCTTTGGGACAGTTATGCATTAGAATCTAAACATTCTTTTTGTTTATCCCGCCTATTGGCTGGGGTGTGTTTTATAGATCATCTTCTGTTGTGTAATTCTGTCTTCAAAATGTTTTTAGACTTGAGCAATCCGATGGCAGAGTTGTCGTGGGGGCTCTTACAAGGACTGTTGAGATTAGAGAGATGGACGCCAGTTGGCACTGTCGTGCACGGGGTGAATGCAAATGTTTTTTTCTGTTTGTTTGGTTTGGGCGGAAATTTGGGGTTTGCTTGTTACACTGTGTGTCAAACATATAATTATAAAGACCGCATGAATCTATTTTCTAATATGTCAAATGTTAGTATGAGTGGATTGTCTCTCTCCACGTGGAATGCGAATGGGTTGGGGCACCCCATAAAAAGAAGGAAGGTTATTTTATATGACAGTGTTTCCCCACAGGAAGCTGAAAAACGTTTTTTTTTCTTTAGACTATAAATTTTTTTCATCAGTCCATAAGCTTTATTCTAGAATAGATTTTTTCTTGATATCTAAACATTTTAGTCTCAGATCATGCCCTGGTGTGTTTAGAGGTGTTGCCACATACCGAGAAAAAAACAATAATATAGTTGGCGATTTAATGCATTGTATTTCCTCCTGATTTCCAACAAATGTTAAAGGCTGAAATCAAGGTTCTTAGGGGTTGGATCATACAGTATACCACATTAAACAAAAAATCCAAAGCATGAGAACTTGCAAAGCTGAAGCAGCAAATGTTGACTGATGGCCTCAGAGAATTGACCCAATTGAAATACAGATATAATACTATTTTGTCACGGAAAGTGGAGGTTTGGTTATTCAGTGCAAGACAGTCATTCTTTGAGTTGGGGGACAAAGTAGGGAAGCTTTTGGCTAGATACATAAAGCAGAGAGAGTCTTTTTATACCATTCTATCAGTGAAATCTGCTGGTAGTGAAATTTTTACCTTGGCCATTAAATATATATATTTAATTTATAATTTTTTATAATATATAATTTTTACCTTTAAAAAATATAGATCTCTATAGTAACACGTCTTCATCTACTGATTAGGATATTCAAAATTTTGTGGAACAATTAGAACTGCCTAAACTGACGAGTCAGCAAAACATTTCTCTTGATTCTGAGATAACCTTAGAGGAGCTTGGCGAGGTAATTAAGGCCTTGCCTACAGGCAAGGCTCCGGGGCCTTTTTGGAGTTTTTTAGATGTTATGCTAAAGAACTGGCTCCACTTTTGTTAGTAGTTTATACTGAATCACTAAAAAATGGAAAGCTTCCGCCAACCACGACACAAGCAGTCTGATTCTTAAAAAGATCCAAGCAAGTGTAAGAGTTATCGACCAATTTCCCTGATCCAGCTTTAAAATATTGTAAAAAATGTGGGCTAACCGATTAAGTTATAACCTCTTCTTATACATATAGATCAGGTGGGGTTTATTCGGGGCAAAAGCTCTTCTGATAACAGAATGTGATGAACTTTTTATGATTTTGGAAATATATGGGTTAGGGAATACTTTTATTGGATGGATTAAGTTACTTTATAGACACCCAGTAGCGGCGGTAAAAACAAATTGATTAATTTCAGATTATTTTACTCTGGATAGGGGCACCTGGCAGGGTTGCCCTCTTTCCCCATTATTGTTCTGTCTTGCCCTGGAACCATTAGCAGCCACAATAAGGAGGGAAGATGGTTTTCCAGGGGTGGTGGTGGGAGGTGTGGTGCATAAGGTTTGCTTTACGCAGATGATATTGTATTATTTGTCTCCGACCCTACTACATCTATGCCTTGCCTCCATAGAATGATTAATTCCTTTTCTAAATTCTCAGGATACGGAGTAAATTGGTCTAAATCTGAAGCTTTGGCTCTGACAGCATACTGCCCAGTAACAGCTTTTCAGCAGGGTGCCTTCCAGTGGTCCAAACAGGGCATTGGGTATTTGGGTATTGTATTCCCTGCAAATTTGTGTGATTTAGTAAGTTAATTTTGATACCCTTTAATAAAAACAAATTCAAGCGATGTGGGCAGGTGGGCTACATTACATTCCTCTATGATTGGGAAGGTTAATGTTATTAAAATTAATTGTATTCCAAAATCCAACTACCTGCTACAAACTCTCCATATTGATGTCCTCCTCTCTTATTTCAATCAATTTGATAGCTTAGTGAAGTCCTTCATTTGGAATGGTAAACATACCAGATTACATTTCAGTAAATTCCATAGGTCAATTGACAAAGGTGGGTTAGGCCTACCCAAGATTTTGTTTTATTATTAAGCTTTCGATCTCAGACATTTGGCTCATTGGTCGCTCCCACTTGAGAGAGCCCCTTCCTGGTTTTGTATTGAACAGGAATTTCTTGTCCGTATTTCGCCATTGCAAAGCCTTTCTATCAAACTAATCTGAAAAGTTGTTACACCTCGTAACCTCGCATTTGCACTCAGTATGGAAAAGTGTCAGGGGCTATGATTCTAAAAAACGTCGTCTACCTCTAGAGATGCAAGGGTGTGTCTTATGCAATTTAAGATTTTACATCGATTCTAATGGACCCCAAGGTTGTATAGGCTTTGTCTGAAAGACTCACCCACCTGCTGGTGATGCCAATCAAAAGATGGACACACAACCCATGCTTTTTGGTGGTGTGTTAAGATCCAAGAATTTCGGTTGAAGGTTCAGTGTTTTGTGTGTGACTTATTGGGCACTCAAATTTAATTTTGCCCCAGACTCTGTATATTAGGCAGTAATTATAAACAATATATAGGGAATAAAAACATAAAAAATTGGGTCCTAGCCAGTATTATGATCAGCAGACAGATCTAAGGGGATTGAAGTCGGCTGGAGCGCCTTCATTTCTAGAGTGGTACGCAGAGATGGGGAGGGTGGTGGTATTCAAGGAAATGTAATGTAGAAGGATGGGAACTTAGATTCATTTGATGGGAAATGGGGCAGCTATTTGGTCTTCTGTGTGTATGCTAATGCTAACCACAAGGATGTTTGTTGAGGGTCAGGGTGGGGAATGGGAGGGGTAATAGTGGGAATTAAATTTTGATTCTGTGAATTTATGTTTTGATTTTCTTTGTACATTTGATGAATCAATAAAATATGGTGTATGTCAGAGCCTGTGTCACCCCACAGTGTGAACCCCAGGCCTGTGAAAAGATCTAGGCCGAATTAGATCAACACTAATTCTCGCACGGATGACCCGTTTATTTTTCTATGCCATACATCAATGCATATGCACTCTTACAAACATAACAAACCAGGTAACTGCATTAAACATGAGTATATAACAATAGCAATGTGTGAATAATATTTTATTGTTTATGGTGGAAAATTGAGTCTGGAATCATTGTGCAAGTCCAATGCAGGTAAATGAGACCAAAGCAAGACCACATTATATTAATGTTTTAAATCACAACACACACACACAAAAAAATAGAACAAATAACACTTACTGATGTTGTACATCTCAAGAAGCCTCCCAAGAAGATATTCCCGAAATTTCAAATATGGATAAACAGCCACTTTCTTCACATCTAACTCCCACATCCCTATATTCTATGTACTTCTAAAGAAAATTACCATCCAATATGAGAGCTTTGTAGGACTGAAAGGTGATAACAGTCATTTTAAAAAGAAAATCAAGTTATTCTTATTGGAAATTCTGTTTGGAAAGACCCTACAGCATGATCTGCGTAAAGTTTATGGAGCCAGAAATACAACAAAACAATTTGAATTAGAATTGTGTAAATTTGAATTATAGACTTTTGAATTTGAATTATAAGTGTGATTTTGCCAAATTTAATATTACGTTGTATTTTAAATAGGTTTGAATTTGAATTTTTTAAACTCCAATCCTGGACATTTCATATTTAACCAAATTGAATTGGTTTTTTTTTATGGCACAATTTTTTAAATATGTATTTTCAAACAGCACATTTTTGGTTCTGAATTCTTACACTGTAAATATACAGTTTTTAAAAAATACAGCTTCAAGTTTTCAAGATGAAGAACACATTCAGAATACTAAATTCAATATTCTAAAATTCAGAAATTCAGATCTACAGAAAGTAGAGGGTCTCGGAAAAGTCGAAAGGAGCATTTTGTCCAATTACAGGTCGAGGTGCAATAATTCTCTGGCGCGAGCGTGATTTAAAAGGTCGCCATTCTGACCATGAAGTGGTTCTTAAACTTGTATGATTTATATTTTTATGGTTAGCACGTTAGCACATTCTCAGCACATGAGACATTTGTCTAAGCGGTCTCTGGTATTTGTTTAAATTTTTTTTTTTTTTTATTTGTATAAATTATATTTAGTATGAAAGTATGCGTAAGAGTAAGCATCACATATTACTCAATAATGAATGTATTGTGGATTCCTTCATTCTGTGATCGGAATCCACATCAGATCCAAGTTGGATGTTATTTCAAACACTTGTTGGTGTTTGTAAGTACGTTTTGAGCTCAAGACATGAACATTCATCTGAATGATCATTCAGATGTTTGTGATTTAGCAGGCGTGATTACATTATACAATTCATTTCATGCAAATTGTAGGCTTATTGTAAGGCATTTAATGGCTAATTTACACACCGAACTCCAACAAACGTTACAAACACCGGATGAATGTCATTATCACACGGAGAGTACACATCCCTATTGATGTTAAGTCATTATGCCATTTATTTTTAGTTTGACTGTCAGAATAATTTTAAACTGAACATTTCACGTGTTCTTGTCATAAATCTTCAAAGCTGCAAAATAAGTTTAAACAAGCAGCATAAAAAGGTTTGATTTTGGGTAATGTTGATTATTGTTAATAATAACAATGTAAAAATGTATAAGCCTTTTTACTGTTTCATAATTTTATTCATCATTATGGTCAGCATTTCAACGCCATTAATCCGCACGCGTTATTGATTCACGCACGATAGAGTAAAGACACGCAAGGAAAAAGGAAGAACACGCGCACGCGTTTTAAACCCTCTGACTCATTATTGACACTTGCCACAGTAGTTAATTGCCGCACGAGGAAACGGGAAGATTCCATGACATCTCCTGCACGCACAATACAAGATCTCGCACACGAGGATATGCCTGACAGCACGCGCAAGACAATTCCCCAAAATCTTCCGCTCTATTTAATCTCATCTGCTGGTTTTGCTTGATCAAACACTTTTGTTTTGGCAGTCGTGGGGTGGGCTTTGCTCTTTTGATTGTAAACTAAAATGTAATTGCTTACTTACCCTTTTCCGGAAGTCTTTTTTATTATTATTCTTGTATGAACATCAACAGAAAGGCAGTCATACCTGAAAGATTTACAAACAAAGACTGAGATTACAATTCAATTTAAACATCATATTCACAACATACCAAACAATAAATTACAAAAAATAAGTAAAATAATCAAAAATAAACAAAGTAGGGAATAGGAGATTTATACATTACAAAACCAATCCTTCAACAAAGAATACACTAGTAAATATTATATACGTTGTGACAAAAATGATTGATGACCTATGATTTACGACCTAACAGGTGTACATTTGACCTTGGCTTCCTGTCCCCCTCCCCTCCCTCCGGCAGTTGTACAGGATGTGGTATGACGTGTTTGGTCAGCTGTTCTGATATCCACGTGCTTGAGCCTAGACCATCTGTGTATTTAAAAGAGTAGACAAATTATTAATCTTTAATGATGTTCAATGTTTAATGGAAAACTGAGATTACAAAATAACGTATGGTATAAGACTAAAAATAGTGATTGATTAAACAATTCATTGATGTAATCATCGAGATATTTTTCAAAAACATGATCAAGTAATTTGTGTTGGGTCATTTAATTTTTTATTATTATTGTAAGACATAAAATGTAGTATTACGTTTAAAATGTGTTTAAATGATGTGTCTTTAATGGGGTGCAATGCTTGGCGACAAAGCTGAGATGTTAAAATAATGCTTGGTGACAAAGCTGAGATGTTAAAATAATGCTTGGTGACAAAGCTGAGATGTTAAAATAATGATTGGTGTAAGCCTTCTTTTTTACTTTTAACAAAGTGGTGAAAATGTGTTTCTAAAACAGAGGATATTGACTGAAGCAAACTCATTCAGATGTCACTTTAAAATGATGAAAAAATGGTTAACAAAGACAAAAGGGTTATTTTACTTTTACCAGAGGAGAATAAATGTATCATTAGCGCAAAGAATCTTAAATTTTTTTTGTTTAAAGTCCTTTCACAAGCTCATCCAAATGGTAAGAAAGACAATGTTAACATTAGCTTAGCAAACAGGTTGCGTTTCTAAAAACACAATGTAACGTATTCAATGGAAAGGAGGAGGCGAGAACCGGCTTGACGATATAAATAATAGTTTAATGGTAAACTTAAAAGACAACAAAAACACACATGACGGACATGTCCGCTAACGATCTCTCTCTCTCGCACGGCCCTCTGCAGTCAGCCTTTAAACCTCACGGAGGCTTTCTAACATCTTTGGATTTACCATCTTTAGGGACAGAGCAAAATAAAATAATAACCCAGGAGATAACAGACAATGAAATAAACAAGGCAATATCAAGATTGAAAGCGAATAAAATGCCAGGTGCCGATGGGTACCCATCTGAATGGTATAATATCCTCATGGAAACAATAACACCAATGCTCAAGGATTGCTTTAACTATGTTCTTGGAGGTGGCGAGACCCCGCTGTCCTGGAGACAAGCAGTAATCTCAGTGATCCCTAAAATGGGTAAAAACAAAACGGATTGCAGCTCTTATAGACCTATATCAGTTTTAAATATAGATTATAGATTATATGCGTCAATACTAGCAAAACGATTGGAAAACATAATCCCGGATCTGATAGACACAGACCAGACAGGCTTTGTAAAAAACAGGCAAACCCAGGACAATGTAAGACGGGCTCTCCACCTCACTGATCATATGAGAAACAGTGACATGGAATCGGTGGTTATAAGTCTTGACGCTGAAAAAGCTTTTGATTCCCTATATTCCTCTCCTACGGCTAGAATTAAAATAAATGGGGACTTATCCAAAACAATATTTCTTGAAAGGGGATGTCGACAGGGATGCCCCCTTTGGAAAGGTAATCCTATTAAATATTTAGGGGTACACACACTAAAGAGGTCTCTGCCATTTATAACCACAATTACATTCCTATAACAGCTGATATTAGAGCAGACTTAAACCGTTGGTCATTATTACCAATGAACATGCATAACCAAATAGATGCTATAAAGATGAATATACTACCCAGGCTGCTTTTTCTTTTTCAATCATTGCCTGTAGAAGTGCCTCTCAAACAATTCAGTGAATGGAATAGAATTATCTCATCCTTTATTTGGGGAAAACAAAAACCAAGGATTAGATTTCAAACATTACAACTCCCCAAGGACAAAGGTGGTATGGCTCTACCGTGCTTGGAAGATTATTATAGAGCAGCACAGTTACGTTCTCTGGTTTGTTGGTGTGACCCTGAGTGTGATGCCAAATGGAAGGACTTAGAGCAAAGTCAAATAAGCATACCTCTTCAATCTATGCTGGGTGAAAAAAAGCTCCTGAAGAAACATCTGAACAAACTAACTAATTGGATGGCAGCCCCTTTTAACGTCTGGCACAAACTACTTAAAAATAAGGAATTTGAAAGAAATACACGAATATTACGTTGGGTGGAATATGATATAGAATTTGCACCAGCTAGTCTGGACAGTAGATTCAAGCAATGGACTAATTCAGGTATCACTTCGTACTGTATGATATCCTCTACTGACGGTTTGGATGCCTTTAAAAAACTCATAGATACATACTATTTAGGGAAGGAAGATTTCTTCAGATACCTTCAATTGAGACACCACTTTGATAAACATATTAAAACTACTGGAGAGAAGGGAACAGACCTGATTAGAGTATTCATCGACGCATATAAGGGTAATACCATCAGAAAACTGATTTCCAAGTTATATTCATATTTACAGTTGGACAGGGGACTCTCAACAATGTATGTAAAAATGAGGTGGGAAAAGAAGCTAGCATAAAGATAAGTGGGGATGACTGGTTGAATATATGCAGAACACAATCTACCACCTCTAGCTCAGGTCTGTGGAGGGAATTCACTTGGAAAAACACTTTAAGATTCTTTATAACCCCCAATATAAAAAAGTCACAGAGCAATAATCCTGAACATGGTCAGTGTTGGAGAGTGTGTGGTAATATGTCGGCTGGTCATTATCATATCTTTTGGGAGTGTCCTATTATTTCCTTGTATTGGGTAGAGGTTGTGACGGCAATTAGGTCAATAATCGGCTCAGAGCTTGAGTTTAATTTCAGCGTTATGTATTTAGGAAATCTACCAACAGGACTGAGAAAGGCAGATAGATATTTGTTACAAATACTCTTAGCAGGTAGCAAGAAAACAATAACTAGGAAATGGCTAAGTAAAGAATCCCCGACAATTGCTGAATGGATAGAAATAGTGCGGGAAATTTATGTTATGGAACATTTGTTCCCTCTCGAGAGGTCTCTCCTATTGCGTAAGTAGCTTACGCTATGGGAAAACTCAGTTTCTCGAGAAATATTGAAGTCTTTATGTAAAACGCATTGCAGCTGCACAGCAGACAGCAATGAGCGAGGCAGCTCGGTCATTGGCTGTGCTGCGGCAACTTGCTCGAACCAATGACGGGGCGACTCTGAACGCGCGACCGATGAGCGCACGCTTCGCGCCAAGATTAGCGTGGCTAAGGCTATATATTAGGCACCCCATCATGAGAGTTCTTTAGATTTAAAGAACCCTCCTCCAGATTGTTGGAGTCTTTTCGCCCGCCGTTGACAAGCCTACAGCAGGACTGCTAAGAGGACGCCGGCACCTTCAGCCGCCTTCGAAGCCTTCTGCTACGCCATCCGGCGTGCATCACTGATATCCTTTTTTTTACTTACAAGTGTTCGCCTTTGATTTAAGTAAAAGAGCAATTTTTGAGGCGTTGTTCCAAATGCCTTTAACCTGCGCCTCGTGCAGAGGCCCTCTTCCTGACGGGGAACGTCACGTTATCTGCACTCGCTGCCTGGGACATGAACATGCAGAAGCTGCTCTCATTCAGGGCGGATGCCCCGAATGTGACTCCCTGGGCCTCGCCGAGCTGCGCGCTCGCTTTGCCGCCTTCGCCGCAAACGAGCCTGCTTCCACCGTGCTGCCGTCTCCTCCGTTCGAGCCGCGCAAGAAAAAGCGCCGCTCACAGAGGCTGTCAGAGCACGCGGAATTCAGTGACGTCACGCCGGGCCAGTCCCCCCATGCTTCACCATCTCCCCGCCGCCAGTCCATTTCACGCAGGCGGACCAGCACCCCTCCAACAGAGCGGTGGGTCTCGTCTCGTTCGGCGCGTCAGGGGACGACGGTGAAAAGGATGACAGCCTTTCTATTGACGCTGCATCCGACGACTGGCCGGGCTCGGCCTTCGACCCCGCGCCGTTGACATTAGCGGACACGAGCACGGGCACCAGCATGGACTCTGAGATCGTCCGCATCCTGTCCAAAGCCGTGGAAGACCTCGGGCTCGACTGGTCTTCTCCGGAAGAACCCGCCCGCAGCCGGCTGGACGCAGTGGTTCCTGCAGGCGCCGGCAGGCCCCTCGACAGAGACCCTCCCCTTTCTTCCCCGAAGTTCACGACGAACTCACAAAGTCGTGGAAAGCCCCGCACTCTGCTCGCCTGAAGCCTTCTTTCTCTTCCTCGCTCTCCTCGGTGGACGGCATGAGAGAAAGAGGCTACGAGGAACCCGCCCCTCGAGGAGGCTGTGGCCAACCATCTGTGCCCACCCTCCACCGCTGGATGGAAAGCCAAAGCTTCTCATCCCTCAAAGCCCTGCCGATCTACCTCAGCTCTGCCCGGCAGCGCATACGCCGCCGCCGGCCAAGCTGCGTCAGCGCTTCATTCCATGGCTGTTCTACAAGTTTATCAGGCCAAACTTCTCCGCACCATGGACGAGTCGGGACCTGAACCTGAGGCTTTCAAGGACCTGCGCAGCGCCACTGACGTAGCCCTGCGAGCCACAAAGGCCACCGCCCAATCCATCGGCTGGGCCATGGCTAACCTGACTGTCCTTGAGCGCCATCTGTGGCTGATGCTAACAGAGATGAAGGACGCGGATAAGGTGCCATTTCTTGACGCGCCTATTGCTCCAAGCAGCCTGTTCAGACCGGCGGTAAAAGAGTTTGCTGAACGCTTCACTGAAGCTCGGAAGGATTCGCAGGCTATGCGTCACTTCCTGCCCAAGCGCTCCAGCTCGTCTCAGAGCCGCCAGAGACCACCTCAGCAGCAGCAGCGAGCCAGGGCGGCGCCTCCCGTCTCCCAGCCAAAGAGCAGACCTGAAACGGACGCTAGACGCCGCTCGCATTCCACTAACCGAAGGAAGCCGCCTGAGCAACGGGGTCCTCGGCCCAAGATCGTGCTGAACCCGGAGCCTCGTAAGTCTTCCTAGCAATAGGAAGAAAAAGAGAGAGTGCGTGTCTCGCAAAAGCCGGACCACTCTCTCTAAAACGTGTGAAACATTACCCAGTCCCCTTACAGGCGGCTGGAAATGTCTGTACAGCAGTCAATGGGCCAGTCACAGAACTCACTCACCTGCAATCAAACGCCGTTTTAACGGCAACACACAGAAATCACAAAAAGAGTCATTTTCTGCCTGTGTCACTAAGGGGTCACGTGTCCACACTAAAGTGCGCATTCCCACGTATCAATACTGTCCAAACAGTGCCGAATACTTCCCCAGCTCCAGCTGGACGCACCATATATGTAGATCGTGTGCCTATTGTCATGTATGCACCACTACACGCAAGCACTGTTCCCACAGTTATAAACACTTCCCCAGTAAAACCGGGAAATACTATAAAGGTAGCGTGCGTGCCTGCTGTCCTGCATGCACCCCTACACACAAACACTGTATGCATAGCCAAAAACCCCCCGCCGCGAGCGGGAGGCTTTATGAAAGTGGCGCGCGTGCCTACTACGGTATATGCACCCCCACCCATAAGCACTGCCCATACAGTTTCAAACAGTTCTCTTTCTCATGCCGCAAGCATCACGGATGCGACGCGCGAGCCAAGAAACTCCCCGCTAAGAGCGGGAAGCTTTATGACAGTGGCGTGCGTGCCTATTACGATGTATGCACCCCCACCCGAAAACACTGTCCATACAGTTTCAAACATTTCTCCAGCTCATGCTGCGAGCATTTCGGAGATAGCGCGCGTGCCTGTAATCTCACACGCACCCCTGCACTCGGCACTCAACAAGGCTGCTCAGCATGCGCCCGCGCCTCTGACAGCTGTAAGCTCAGTGTTAGCACAAGGCAATTTGCCGGTGGGGCCCATACGTCACTGCGACATGCCCCCAGCCAGCATTCAGCCCATATCTGTGCGAGCAAAAGCCTGGGAAAAAATCCCCGACATGCCGAAATGGGTTTTGAACATAATAAAACACGGTTACTCGCTTCAATTCGCTCGCATACCACCCCGCTTTTCAGCGGTGGTCGAGACGAAAGTGAGGAGAGATGTGTCACATGTTCTACGCACCGAGGTGCTCAAACTAATAGAGAAGGGCGCTATAGAAACTGTTCCTCCCTCTATGAGCGAGGCAGGTTTTTACAGCCGCTATTTTCTCGTCCCGAAAAAGGACGGTGGCCTCCGCCCCATCCTAGATCTCAGACATCTGAACAAAGCTTTAATGATTCGCTCGTTCAGAATGTTAACGACCAAACATATCCTCGCGCAAGTTCGCCCCGGGGATTGGTTTCTATCAGTGGATTTGAAAGACGCTTACTTTCACATTCTGATAGCGCCTCATCACAGGCCTTTTCTGAGATTCAGCTTTCGAGGGACAGTCATACCAGTACACAGTACTACCATTCGGCCTATCATTGGCCCCCCGTACATTCACGAAATGTATGGACGCAGCACTTTCCCCCCTGAGACAGCGGGGAGTGCGAATACTGAATTACCTCGACGATTGGCTAATCATAGCACAATCAGAGAGTCAGTTAATGACGCACAGATCTTGGATTATCAGCCATCTAGAATGCCTGGGTCTGAGAATCAATTTTGCAAAGAGCGTGCTATCTCTTTGTCTGGGAATAGTGCTAGACTCAGTGCAGATGACGGCGCGCCTCTCATCAGAGCGCGCGCTCTCTATTCAACGCCTTGCAACATCATTCAGACCGGGCGCGCGCGCCCCCGTCAAACGATTTCAAAGGATGCTCGGTCTAGTGGCCTCGGCATCAGCTGTACTCCAGCTAGGATTGTTGCACATGCGTCCTCTCCAACGCTGGCTCAAGAGCCGTGTCCCCACTCACGCGTGGCGCTCGGGCCACTTTTTAATCAGAGCAAATCACGGCTGTATAAAAGCCCTGACGCCCTGGAAAGCCGTCGACTGGTATCGAACCGGCGTGAGTCTGGGCGTGAACACCACGGAGAAAAATGATCACGACAGATGCCTCCAAAATAGGATGGGGGCCCTTTACGAGGGCAGGCCTGTCTCCAGCTTTTGGTCAAACCCGGAAAAGCGCCTACATATAAACTGTCTGGAAATGAAAGCGGTCGCCTTGGCTCTCAGAGCCCTGCTTCCGTACCTGAAAAACGAACACGTCCTGGTCCAAACGGACAACATGACGGTAGTATCGTATATAAATCGCCAGGGTGGACTCAGGTCGAGCTCCCTGCACTCTATGGCCAGGGAGCTCATCTCATGGTCACAGCACCACTTGCGCTCGCTGAGAGCAGCGCATGTGCCAGGCGTCCTGAACCAGGGAGCGGACATGCTGTCCAGAGACAAGGTTCTCCCAGGAGAATGGTCTCTCCACCCCCTGACGGTTCAGTGGTTATGGCAAACCTTTGGCAAGGTGGAGGTCGACCTCTTCGCCTCCAGGGAAAATGCGCACTGCCCCCTTTTCTTCTCAAAGAGCACGGACGCGCTCGTCCAAGTCTGGCCGAGCCGCCCCTTGTATGCTTTTCCCCCAATCGCGATGCTACCTCAGGTCATCAGTCGGATCAGGGAAGTGAAATGTGCAGTGCTCCTGGTAGCCCCTCTCTGGAAAAACCAGACGTGGTTTCCAGAACTGATGCAGATGATGCAATCTGCCCCATGGCCGATTCCGCTGAGGCTAGACCTCCTCAGGCAGGCCAACGGGATGATTCTTCATCCCCGCCCCGATCTGTGGGCCCTCCATGCATGGCCCCTCAACGGGTTCCCGAGAACCTCCCCAGTGGAGTTTTGAGAACCATCACGGAGGCGTGAGCGCCCTCTACGAGACGCTTATATGCCCAAAAGTGGAAAGTGTTCAGTGACTGGTGTGATACCAAGAGCTTGAACCCCAAATCGTGCGAGATACCAAGTGTACTCGCCTTTTTGCAAGAGCTGCTGGAGGCGGGACGCACACCCTCCACGCTCAAAGTCTATGTGGCTGCCATAGCGGCATCACACAATCCTGATAAAGGACGTTCATTAGGGAAAAACGACCTAATCATTCGTTTCCTAGAGGCGCTAGGAGGATGAACCCCCCTCGCCCCCCCCTCGGTGCCGATCTGGGACCTGGCCACGGTCCTCGAACCTCTCCGAACCGTGCACCTTAAACAGCTCTCGCTCAAAACTGCGCTCTTGCTGGCGCTCGCCTCAGTCAAGAGAGTGGGCGACCTGCACGCGCTGTCATCAAGCGCTGCTTGCCTGGAATTTGACCTAACGACTGCAGAGTTGTCCTTAGGCCAAAGCACGGGTATATTCCTAAAGTGCTCTCCACACCCTTCAGAGTACAGGTGATATCTCTGGCAGCGCTATCGTCCCCAGCGGACGAAAGCGACGCTAATTTACTCTGCCCGGTCAGGGCGCTCAGAGTATATTTGGAGCGTTCTGCCCCGTTCAGACAGACGGAACAATTATTCGTATGCTTTGGCGGCCGCACTAAAGGTCTCGCAGTTTCAAAGCCAAGAATATCGCGCTGGATAGTGGATGCTATAGCGCTGGCTTATGAAGCCAAGGGCCTTCAATGCCCCTTAGGCGTCAGAGCTCACTCTACGAGGAGCATGGCCTCCTCGTGGGCGTGGTCGAGTGGGATACCCATTGAAGATATTTGTGCGGCGGCAGGCTGGGCCTCGCCTTCGACATTTATCAGGTTTTATAACCTACAGGTCCCCTCATTGCATTCCAACATTCTATCAGCCTGACTGTAGAATGGACTGGAGTATGTATATGCTGAGCATTATCTCCTCCCTTATAAGTCCGTCTCTGACTGACTTAGAGGATTTTTAGGCATATCAATACATAGAAAAATCAGTACATAAGTTATGTGCTTGTGTTTTTACAATGAGCGCCCCACCATGGACCTCCTTGGGGCAAAGGCGCTCTGTATTTTCCCATTATATAGCTCGCCGTTGGCCGGCTTGTTGGATAATCACTTTGCTTTAAGGCTCAGGCATCCACCTCTGGCTTTATAGAGCGAAGTCAGCATGCATGGCGTTTTGCATGGTGTTCCCATAGCGTAAGCTACTTACGCAATAGGAGAGACCTCTCGAGAGGGAACGACTCGGTTACTAACGTAACCTCGGTTCCCTGAGAGGAGGGAACGAGTATTGCATAAGCTGCCGTGCTTGTGCTTGGTCAGTTCGCTTCAGTCGATTGAACCTAAAGAACTCTCATGACGGGGCGCCTAATATATAGCCTTAGCCACGCTAATCTTGGCGGGCTCTGAGCGCGCGGGCGTGAAGCGTGCGCTCATTGGTCGCGCGTTCAGAGTCGCCCCGTCATTGGTTCGAGCAAGTTGCCGCAGCACAGCCAATGACCGAGCTGCCTCGCTCATTGCTGTCTGCTGTGCAGCTGCAATGCGTTTTACATAAAGACTTCAATATTTCTCGAGAATCTGAGTTTTCCCATAGCGTAAGCTACTTACGCAATACTCGTTCCCTCCTCTCAGGGAAAGAAAAAAAACTCACGGAGGCATAATTAGCCTAATATGGGACCGGGTGTGTAGGATCACGACCCGGCCCTGCCCTCCGCCCTGCCACATTCCTCCCTCGTTCTCTCAGGCTGGGGATCCCCATCGTTCTCTCAGGCTGTCCCCCCCTCTTTCCCTGGGGGAGGGCGTGCCTTCCGCGCTGACTGCCGGCAGGTCATCCCCATCTACCTGGATGAGGGAGGGGACAAGGGGAGGGAAACAGAAATGATTAAAATGGGAGGGTACTCCTGTAACAGTGTAGTACCCCCCCCAAAAAACAGTAAAATTTAAAAGAGGATAAAGGCCAATGCAGAGCGACAGTGAGAGAGAGAGGAGAGAGAGATGAAAAAAAAAAAAACCTTACTCGCCAGTTCTCCGATACGCCGCAGCTTGTTCCTCGGCCACTCCTCCACCCTTTATCGGACGACAGCCGCGCCTCTCCGGGCGGATCTGAGGCGGTCCTCCAGCCCCTGGCGGACGGAACACCCCGCCGCGTTCTCGGGGACTAGAAGGGGTCTCCCCCGCCCCTGGCAGCGGTTCTCTCACTCCAGGCGGTCGGCAGTGAGCCCCTCCCCGCTCGCGGTCGGCGGTCTTAAACCCCGCCGCGTTTCGGCGGCCGGTAGGCGACTCCTCCGCCCCGGTCGGCTAGGAGCCCCTCCTCCCCTCGCGGTCGGCAGCCATCGTCCTCGTTCAGGTGGCTGGGCTCCTCGTCCCCCGGCAGGTGGCTGCTCCGTTGGGGTGGACGGTAGTGGCGAGAACTCTACTACGGCGTATCCCTCCTCCTTCCTGGGCTTCGGCACCAATGTAACGTATTCAATGGAAAGGAGGAGGCGAGAACCGGCTTGACGATATAAATAATAGTTTAATGGTAAACTTAAAAGACAACAAAAACACACATGACGGACATGTCCGCTAACGATCTCTCTCTCCCGCACGGCCCTCTGCAGTCAGCCTTTAAACCTCACAGAGGCATAATTAGCCTAATACGGGACGGGGTGTGTAGGATCACGACCCGGCCCCGCCCTCCGCCCTGTCACACACAATATATCATTTTAGCTGTTGCGTTAACACAAAGAATCTTACATTTTTCCATTCAAAGTCCTTTCACGAGCTCATCCAAAACTGAAAGTTGGTAAGACCCTCCGGTGGGTGGAGTTTAAACACGCCGCTAAGGTTATTACACAACATCCTTTCTCTTAGGAAGTACGTGTGTTTTTAAAGTAATTATTTAAACAGATCGACGTCACCTGTTCGCTGTTAGATGCAGGGACAGGATGATTTTTGTATTCTCAGCATTAAAAGTGACACCTCTCTTAGAAAGTGTTTATCATTTGGATTGGGTTAGGATAAAGGGGAGAGATTATAAAACAATTTGTAAGATGCTGATCGGCGGGGTGCTTGTATTTTCGTGGGACATTTTTGGTCATACAGTTTGCAGAGGAAGCATGTGTGTTTTTAAAGTAATTATTTAAACAAATCAATGTCACCTGTTCGCTGTTAGATGCGGGGACAGGATGATTTTTGTATTCCTAGCTTTAAAAGTGACACCTCTCTTAGAAAGTGTTTATCATTAGGACTGGGTTAGGATAAGGGGGAGAGATTATAAAACAATTTGTAAGGTGCTGATCGGTGGGGCGCTTGTATTCTTGTGGGAAATTTTCGGGGATAGAGTTTTTAAAGTAATTATTTAAACAGAAGAATGTCACCTGTTTGCTGATAGATGGTGCATTTACAAAGCTGTGCACCTTTTGCTGTGAGTCAGGATAAGGGGTTTATGATCCATATTTTAAGGTGTCGATCGGGGATGTCTGTATTCCCATGGGAAAATAATTCTGTCAAATACTTTGCAGAGGAAGCATGTGTATACCCCGCCCCCGGACATATAGGCATAAAAGCAAGGCAAATACGCCGAGTTCATTCAGGATTTTTCTGAGGAGCCGGAAATGGTCTGGCCACTAACGGGAGAAACTTCCGCAGGGCAAAGAAAACAGTCAGCAACTCTAGGCAATTGATGTGCCAGTGCAGCTTGGCCCCTTTCCAACGGCCCGTGGCTGCGTGCCCGTTGCATACAGCGCCCCAACCCAATTTGGAGGTGTCAGTCGTGACCAGGATGCATCCAAGCTCCGTGCTAGTGGCACCAAGGGGACGGTTATTTTTGACGTACCCAGTGGGGCAGAGCAGCAGGGCAGAGCAGGTAGTACGGCATTGGGAGGCGCGGACGTGTCCCGAGGCTCTGGTACTGAGAAAAGACTTGAAGCACTTACCTTGCTCCACACACCCGGCAGGGGGCGGGTTAGTGACTGAGGAGGAGGTCCTGTAGAGGCATCCTCTAGACTCGTCAGAACCAGCCTGCCGGGGAACAGTCTTGGGGCTGAGGGTGGAGGGTCCGCGTCCAGCGTGCCGGGACTGTTGAGGTGTGGTGGCAGAGTGCCGTGAGAACCCCATGCCCCGGGCGGCAGGTTTGCGGCGGTGTGTGATGCCTCTGTCTGCTTCTTCACCGCTGAGGACTGCTGGGCGGAGTCGTCAACGGTGCCACCGAATGGACGGAGCTGGGAGTCAGGGCCGTTCGAGAAAGCGTGCTTTGTCTACCTCCAGTATTTCGACCAGGTCCAGTCCATAGATTAAGTTTCCGGACCACAAGGGTGGCCATCGCCCGTTCGAGCTTCTTACCTTCGTCAGTTCCTGCAGCACATCAAGAACATGACTACCCAAGTGCAAGTTTTGAAGTGCCTTGGCCTGGTGTTGGTCGCAGGAGGGACCATGACATGCAGGGCGGAAGCCCGCTCCACCGCGAGAGTAGTGAGAGCGGAGGAGTGATGAAGCCGGCGGCTTACTCAACTTGTCATGCACGTCCGGGAAGAAAGGAACTGGGGCGCGGCTGTGAGCGGCGCACATGCCCGCGGAACCAGTCAACCCGGGAAAGCATCCAATCATCCAATTCCGGGAGCTCAAGGGACTGGCCGGCCGGCCGTGAAGCAGGCCGCACTCATCCCGAGCTCGGACGGAAGCAAGCAAGCGTGCTGGGGAGGCGGGTGGTTCGAGGGGATTTACCTGGTGAACAGAGCCCGTCATTGTCCCAAAATCACCTTCATCGCCCAATCCCGTATGAAGGAGGCGTGGCGCATGGGGGGCTGCTGAAGAGGCTTTCTCTCATGACAAAAGAAAACTGCGACCGCAATGCTGCCATGGCTATGTTCTCGCAGCAGGCAGCGTCAGAGGAACAGGAACGGGTGTGTAACTAACAGCTGACTGCGTACACGACCATCGTCTCTGAAGAAAATTTCTGAATGAACTCGAAGTATTTGCCCGCTTTTATGCCCGTATGTCCGGGGGCAGGGTATGCAAATCTGTGTGCCTAATTCCCATTGGCCTTTTTTCATAGATCAGAGGCATATTCGGCGCTCAAGAGAGACCCCTAGTGTCGCGTCTTCAACACAACGTGGAGAGAGCGACAGACGGGGAACAATCAATAATAGTGTAATTAAAAAAAAGCTACAAACGATATGTCTTCTCCTTTTCGTTGTAAAATGTATGCTGAACATTGATTTTACTTTCAAACCATGTGTTCTTTTAAAAAGAACCATGTTCTTTTTATCTGTAAGTGGTTAAACAGTTTATTAGGTAAGACCTATTTCCTACAAAATGTTTTACGATGTTTATACATGTGTTTAAGCGATAGTCGATCTAAAATGTTTTTATTTTAAGCCACAGTAAAAAACAAATTACATTAAATGTGCTTTTCAGATTTGAGTACGCCTCTCCAGAACAACTCTGCCCTATTTAAAACAGTACGAGACGGCAGCGGTTGTTTAACACATAGCATTAATCTTTAAAATGGCATTTATTTTCAAAAGTATGTGATGCTTGTTCGATGATTTTTTAAATATTTGTGCTTTACAGGTAAAAAAAAACGTACATTTTATAACGATGTTTAACAGGATTTTAAACATTTTGTCTGTACGTAATTCAGGACAAATCGACGAACATGAAAACTTGGATCGCATTGATAAACTGTGTTATTATGTGACTATATTCTTTTATTTTCACTGCACCGTTAATTAATAAAACAACGGCTCAGAGCAGCTCTGTCAACAGACGTGCACTGCAAGGTATGTATACATTATTTGCGGTCTATCTCGATCATACAATATTGATAAACAAAACAACAAAAAAAAATGTTTTCTGTATTTGTAGATATTTCAAATGTTGACTTATCATTGCTTGTTTAACAACCGGGGTTCGCCACGACTGAACCTCACTGTTACCTCGTTCACGGAGATGTAACAAGGATAGTATTCCGAAGAATTCACAAAGGGGCAGATTACATGCTGTACCTCCTGTAGCTGGAAACAGTATGATTAGCTATTTTGGCGAAATAAAACGTGTGAGTTTATCAGGAGAATGGAGAAAAGATCAAACACCGTCATGACAACTCCATTCAGTGTTAAACGAGTCAGTTGGTGAGTATGATTTCACGCTAACATTGTTAAAAATAAAAAATGGTAATCCCTCGCTAATACACATTCTATTCTCATTCTTTATATAGATATGTACACTATCAGTTTGCTGAGAGATGAGGACCCCACAGCGATCTTCGACAATGCATTTTCCTTGAGCGGCTGGGTCGCCGGTAGCTTCAGCGAGCCGATTGTTCCCGACAACAGCGATATTGCAATCTCATCACCTGATGCCTCTGTGGTTTCAGACAATGTTATGGATGACGAGGAGTTGTTGCTAAACGATGCGGGGGATGTGATTTCGGAGATTAATACAGTCTTGGATTGTACGGACGGCGATACGAATAATCAGGTGTGTGTGGAAGAGACGGTGCTGATTGATGATGAAACTTTGCCATCAAATCAACAGAACTTTTCCCATGAATTGTTGATGGAACTGCGTGAACAGAATCGAAGGTCAGACAAGAAGCTGGATATCATTTCAAATAATGTCAAACGCCTTTGCGACTGTTTCCACATGGTGATGACAAACTCAGTAGAACATTTCCATGTTCTACTGTTCGCCTTATACGGATTATCTTCGATCGGGTTGGTGCCATTTGAGAAAATGTATAACCGCAATCTCTGAATGATGATGTTTTATTACCTGTCAATAAAACGAATCTGTTGATAATTGATGACATGATGAAGGAGGCGAGTGGAAACTCTGAAGTGGAGAAATTATTCAAGCAATACGTAGACACCTCAGCGCTATTTATATTGTGCATAATTAATTTTTCCAAGGTAAATCGAGCAGAACCATCAGTTTGAATACAAATTATTTCATTTTGTTTAAGAATCCTCATGATAACAATCAGATAAATGTGTTGGGAAAACAAATGTCCCCTGGAAACACAAAATATTTTATGGAATGCTATCAAGATGCTACCAACCAGCCTTTTGGATACCTCATGATAGACTATAAAGTAAAAACCCCTGAACATTTTCATCTCAGAACGGGGTTACTTTCAAACCAATCAGTAGTTTACATTCAAAAAAGAAAACCTCCCCCTGCAAAACTTTTTATTTAAGGTGACCCCAATGCAAAGGCCTGTTATTTTGCAATCAGCATCTGACGAGCTCATTTTAACATTGTGTGAGGTTGCGCTTAATGTACTCTATGGCACAATCCCGCTAACAACCCAGAAACACCGCCGGTTGAAGAGGAGAAGGACTGAAATTAAACACATAGACAATAAAAAGATTGGTGTGTCCAGAAAAAAATGCATGATCAACCAGAACGGAGGATTTCTTCCACTCTTGAGCATAGCAGTGCCCTTTATATCCAGTCTGATTCTCAATCTATTCAACAAACCGTGAAAGACGATCTGGATGTTGCTATAAGAAATATTTTGTATAAAGACAATTTGGATACTCATGAGAAGGCCAAGCTTTACACCGCAGTTTTACAAAGATTTTTAACAGTAGTTAAACAGGGGGATTGGGACATTAACACCTTAACGCTTGCATTACCAGGACCCGATGCGTCTCACAAAGAGCCGCCTGTTACCTCTGTTGAAAATGGTGGGGTCAATGCTATTATTGCGGATGTGTTGAAAAATGTACCTTTGAGAAGTGGGAAAAATGCAAGATGGATAAAATGTCTAAAGCTAAAGAATTTTCATCTTGGAATGATTCAGGGGAGTTTGTATTTAAAGGTATTACTATACAGGGGTCACACGTGCTGGATCTTGTGAAGAGCGTTACAGCTCCACATAATATTAGGGGTGACCGTAGACTATAGTTTTTGCAAGCAATTGCTACTTTAAACATGCCCTATTCAACAGTACCAAACAATACGATTAGGCATGTAATAAGTTCATTTAAATCCAAACCGTCTACATCAGCCTCTATGATGAAAAGACTGTATTTAAGTACACCTTCTTTTAAGGATTCAGAGGCATCAGCGTTTAAATCACCGACTCTTGATCAAAACTTATGGTTGTCATTTTGATCTTGTATAATTTGAGGTTTATATTTTTTGTACAAATTAATCTGGTGATATTCAATAAAGCTATAACATTGGTCCATTTAGCATTAAGTTCTTTTTTATTTATTTATTAGAAACATCCATTTTACAAATCATGTATTTAACATAAACGTTTCACCCATTTGCACACATTGAATACACTTAAATGCAGTACTATTACAATGAGTTATCCTTAGTTTTTTCACAAAACGTGATACAAATTCATCATTTTTTATTAAATCATCACTATAAAACATCATACCATCATCATAATCACTACCTCGAATCATATGATATAGAACAAAAACACAATGATGACCATATGTGACAGACATAAAAGGCTGAACTTGTTTAGCTGAATATTGAATACATGTTGAATTCATTTTTGGAAAGTCAATGATTGATACAGGAAAACAAATAAAATCAGGACTATTACCGAAACTGTCAAAGAAAAATGCTGAACCGTCCTTATTTATGTAAAAAGCCAGCCAGTGTTCAGTTGTGAAGGATGTGTGTTGATTATGGCAGACGTGGGTAGTGTTCTTAACGGATCCTTCGGTAATGGTAGTACACCAAGAAAATGCGTGTTTTGTGTGATTCTCTCCATAGGAGATGGTGCGGTAAGTTGTATGGTGTTCATGTTTTCAGTTAATAGTAGTCAACAAGCACCTGCCTTCGGTTAGAAACTTCAATGATGTTGTCAAAAACAGCATAAACAATTAGATTAATGGTCCTTGGAAGTGGTTGTCTGAACCGTACTTCTAGTCTGATATTCCCAGACTTAACAAGTGAGATGTGCTGGCTGCAATCTTCATCTGGAGTGAGGTTAAAACCATAAAGAGTATAACCCTGCAGAAAATCTTCTCTGTCGATTACCAACGCTTGGTTTTTTAGATGTCTTCCAGACAAAAGCACAAGCTGGTAAATTTCTTGCACGGCAGTGCCTGCTCCAAAGTCAGGTTGTAATGGTTTGGCGGGGTGTTGCTGACCATCCACATAAACAGCTAGAAACTCCGTATCGTAATGTTTAAATGCCAAAGTCAATCCCGTTAAGCATTAGTTTTTCTTGAAAGAAAATATCACTGTGTATGGGTGATAAAAGTTCGACTACTGCAGTTTCATTGATAAAGGCAGCCCTCTTTGTCAGACCATTTTTAGCCCCTGCAGGATCACCTACATCCATATGTCCTGCAGAATCTTTGTAAAATAAACCTGCTGAGAAAACAATTTCCAGGGTGTCTTTACCATAGTTTAAAAGGCATTCTATGATGCATCGATAAGGGTACGTATTTGTACACTGTGAAATTAACCTATCACCAAGTGAAACCTGTGAAAAAATAGTGTTTCCTGGATAATTGACCAGTCCTACAGGAGCCCCATCTCTGATATTTGAACTGTTTGGATTTGTGATTTTAACAAGCATGTAGTGTATTATTCAAATCTATATAATCTTCACCATTCCCCGCTATAAAAAACTCCAATGGAGCGCTGTCCGATATTGCAGATAAAGGAGGGATTTCAATGTATGTGTTTTTTTCAATAGCCGTCTGAGTCATCGGTACTGTAAACAGATCCAGTTCAGATTTAATACACTCTTCGGACATGGAATGTAGCAGAGCCATGGTTTAAAATATAGTTTTAACAGATCTCTTAGCCAGAGATGTGCTTCAAAGCTCTCATAGGGGGTTTCCTGGTTTTCTTTACTGCTTGACCACTCCTCCCCTCCTCACTCCAGGTGGTTTAGACCTCCGTTTACGTAACATAACATTAAACCTGAACCATCTTGAGATTTATTGTTATTAAAGGAATGTGTCATAGCATTGGTGACAACGTCGCTATGTTTTTAGCAGCATTTTTAAGGTGTGGTCTGGCTATGCTGAAACCTCTTTTTAACAAAGTAAGAGCCATTCGAAACAAACCGCTGAAAAGGCCTACGAGGCCTGCACCATACATAACACCTCCATCAGCATACCCCGGCATTCCTCTGCCTGCTTGATTTTTATAATAGTTTACATAATGAGTAGGATCCATTTGGTATGGATTATAATACACCATTTTTAAAGGATCGGCTGTTTCACAGGTCTGAAGTGTAGTTTTAACGACAACTTTACCGACAACTTTTTTAAGAAAACGGCACTTCCCTGTTTCTGTCGTCTTTGAGTTCAATACAAATCTCTCCAATAAAATTTGTATTCACTGACACATAGTGCACTCTCTCATATACAACACTGACCATTTCACGATCCGATCATATGTACACATCTCAAAATTGGAGTGTGTACATCCACCACAGATTGGTATTCGATAACATCTGTGTACAGGTATATGGTGTAAAGCCCCCCGTTTATGTCGGCTTGGTGTGGTGCATACACTGGTGTAAAATTGGTTTCGTTGCGTTCGTTTCCAGTATGCTCATTTGCAGCTTCCAATGTTTTCTCCGGTATTACACCCAAAAATAATGTCTAGTTTACCGTGGAATGTTAAAGATCTTCCTGATGGCGCTGTTATGTACACTTTGTTTTTCACATGATGAAAAATCGATTTTCACCAAGACATACATGTTGAGGTAGCAAAGCATATTTTTGGATTCATGATCTCAAAATATTTTTTTTGTCATTTCTAACCTCTCTGAAGTGGAATTTCGCATCATCATCAGTAATAGTGTACCATGATCAATTTCCGCTATACCCACCTCCCATTTGCCTTTTAAGTTTATAGGTCTGGCTAATCTTGTTCTGTAATTTGAAATTTGGTTTTCGGGGTAAAGAGCTAATGAAGCATTGTATGGCAATGTGACATAAATCTCTGCTTCATCCATGGCTGTTTACTGCAGAAATGAACTCAGGTGACAAATTTATATTTTTATATGCTTTAAGAGCTCAGTAAATCTACAACATTTTTTTCATTAACCCAGCTGTCAAACTTTGGAGGCCACCCCACCCACCGTACGAGCACCATGGTTCTTTTACCATGCTTCTTTTTGTCTATTATCTTTTCCACTTTAAAAGCCTTGTCCTTGGCCACAATCATTTTTTGTAGCTCCTCTTCATAAAATGATCCATTGATAAAATCACCATCATAATCAGACAGTTTGTAGACTGGTGGTTGACGTGGTATACATTCGGTTATAGTGAAGAACTCCTATGTGTATTTTTGTTCATACCCCTTGGTAAAAGGGCCTCTCATCTTTGATATTCTAACCACGTCGACGATTTTGTATTTAAATACAGGTGTCTTCTTACACACATTACCATACAAATTGTCATAGACGATCGGTTCATTTTCTTTGTTGACATCTACAGGCCTCATTTTAATACTTCTGTGATAACTACTGTTATATCCTTGAATAATGTCTTGTTAATAATTGATGTAGCGTTTAGAGTTTATAGCTGTTAAACACCGCCACATCCGTCATTTTAATGTTCTATTAAAGCGTTCAATAATGCTTGCCTTCAGTTCACTCCCCATGCTGAAATGGTAAATGTTGTGCTTTTTAGTTAGTTGTTGGAAATGCTTGTTAAAAAATGTGTTCCCCTTGTCAGTCTGAATTTTCTGAGGAACTCTACCCTCTTGTAGTATTGAATTAAATGCATCGGCCAGCGCCATTCCAGTCTTGTTCTTTATACAACGTGCCCATGCATATTTGCTAAACACGTCTATACATGTAAGCAGAAATTTTTGTATTGTAATTTTCCATAGAATATATTGACATATCTACCAGGTCCATTTGAAACTGTGTATCAATACCATAAACAATGACCCTATTCCTTTTAAAATGATGTCGCAGTGTTTGGTGTCTGTGGAGTGTATAAGGATCTTGACTGGCTAACCAGTCTGAAACTTCTTTATCACTTAGCAAATCACCACTTTCCTCTAATACACCACGTTTTAATCTATTCACACCCCCTAAAGAACCGGGGTTTGAAGGTGTGTAGTACACAATATGCAGTTGCTCAGTCATGTTATCAGATCAGACACCACATAAATAATGATACAGTGATTCTATAAAAACACCCTTTTATTTTAAATCAGGGTTAATCACACAGTACAATGCATGCTTAAATAGTAAAAGAGAAACACCAACATCAAGCAATGTCAAGATATTGTAGGAAATTAACACGTGTCTGCATTTTTGTTAATCAGGTAATTAACCAGAGTTAATCTAGCACTCTGATCGTTTCTTGACAATGTCATCACACACATATCCTTTACATATGTACATAAGCATATTATGTCAGCAATTTTACAGACATTATCGCGTTCAAACAATTAATTTAGAATGATTTTAAGCAACACATAGGGTGAATCATTCTGGCAGGCATAGTTGTATAATTTCAGTCAAAGCAGCTGTTTGTTAATATAGGGTTAATTTACAAGATTGTTTTTTCCAGAACGCTCATCATTAATGAGCTTATACAGCATGTTGGTTATTTCACACTGAAGACGATGTCTCACAATAAATTTAAACAGTCCAGTTACCCATGTCAGCGTCAAAATTTGGAACCAGCCGAACAGCCTTTCCACCCGTCCACTGCCTGTTCACAGCTATCATTCACCAGCTTCTCACGGATTTCACGCAGTCTCTGTAGACTCCTCTCTTAATTCACACAACACGCCCTCGACAACTCCATGGATTCTCTGAGGATGTGGTGTCAACCCAAATGGTTTCAAACCCTGGCCGATGACTTGATTTAACACAGGTTTAAACAGTTTACAGGAAATTTCTTCAAAATGTGTGTAAAAGAAATACTTGTCAGGCTCAAACAAACACGTGTGCTGAATCTGACTGGGGTGATCCACTTCACAACCATAGCACAACTCTTTTAACTTTATGTCGATGAGATAATCCAGAATGACCACTATGATTGCTTTTATAAAATGTAACCCCTTTACACCAATAATGCAATCCATGTTGTCATCTCCCTTAACTCTTAAGCTGCATCCGGAAGCGGGTATCCTGATCCGTGGGATGAAATAAACGTTAGATTGCTGTAGCTAAGCTCCATGCAAAACTTGTCGAGCCAATGGCCGATGTCAGGATTCCCTACAGGGGCATCACCCCTTGCTGAAGTAGCCGTATCATTGGGTGATGCGACGGGCACAGGAAGGTCTGTAGTAAAGTCTTGAGACATGTTGGTTTGAATGCGGTCGGTCACCACCAGCTTTTAAGGTCTATAGAAGGTGGGCGGAGTTACACGGTCACTCCTGCGAACTCTCCCAAATTGTTCGGGGTCAAACAGCCTGACCTTAATTATATTGTGTCAGTCATATGGATCACTCCATTTAAACAATTTGTCTATCTTTGAAAAAACATAATTCAGGATAGGAACATCTTTCCACTGAAACAAAAACTTCATGTGGAAACATTCATTGTGCTCTGTCTCTGGGGAAGGACACACTCTGTCACTGAGACCCAGTTTGTCCTCGCTGGTATGTAGACATCTTTGGTCGGGTTTTTAGGACTTCTGGGAGATGCCATTGTGCGAGTGGAAATCACAAAATTCTTGCTGAATAGTTGCAATGAACAGACCTAGCCCATTTTAAATACACAGATAGGTCTAGGCTACAGCGCGGGGATATCAGAATAGCTGACCAAACACGTCATACCACATCCTGTACAACTGCCGGAGGGAGGGGAGGGGGACAGGAAGCAAAGGTCAAATGTACACCTGTTAGGTCGTAAATCATAGGTCATCAATCATTTTTCTCACAACGTATATAATATTTACTACTTACTCAATGTCTCTAAATACTTTGAAAATTCCTCTGTATTTCATTGTTCAGTTCTTCCTTTTTCCTTGCTCATCTTTACTCTATCGTGCGTGCGAGCATCAATAAAGTGTGCAGATTAATGCCGTTGAAATGCCTTCATAATGATGACCATAATAATGAATAAAATTATGAAACAGTAAAAAGGCTTATACATTTTTACATTGTTATTATTAACAATAATCAACATTACCCAAAATCGAACCTTTTTATGCTGCTTGTTTAAACTTATTTTGTAGCTTTGAAGATTTATGACAAGAACACGTGAAATGTTCAGTTTAAAATTATTCTGACAGTCAAACTAAAAATAAATGGCATAATGACTAAACATCAATAGGGATGTGCACTCTCCATGCGAGAATGACAGCCATCCTGTGTTTGTAACGTTTGTTGGAGCTCGTTGTGTAAATTAGCCTTACAATAAGCCTACAATTTGCATGAAATGAATCGTATAATGTAATCACGCCTGCTAAATCACACACATCTGAATGATCATTCAGATGAATGTTCATGTCTTGAGCTCAAAACGTACTTACAAACACCAACAAGTGTTTGAAATAACATCCGACTTGGATCTGATGTGGATACCGATCACAGAATGAAGCAAAATTCATTATTGAGTAATATGTGATGCTTACTGTTACGCATACTTTCATACTAAATGTAATTTATACTAAAACAAATACCAGAGATAGCTTAGACAAATGTCTCATTTGCTGAGAATGTGCCAACCATAAAAATATAAATCATAAAAGTTTAAGAACCACTTCATGGTCAGAATGGCGACCTTTTGAATCACCCTCGTGCCAGAGAATTATTGCACCTCGACCTGTAATTGGACAAAATGCTTTTCTGTGAATACGGAAGCTTGAACTCTGACCCACTTTCTGTAGATCTGAATTTCTGCTGTTTGAATTTTAGAATACTGAATTTGATTTTCTGAATTTGTTCTTCATCTTGAAAACTTCAAGATTCAATTTGGAAAAAATTCAATTTGGTTAAATATGAAATGTCCAGGATTGGAGTTTAAAAAATTCAAATTCAAACCTATTTAAAATACAACGTAATATTAAATTTGGCAAAATCACACTTATAATTCAAATTCAAAAGTCTATAATTCAAATTTACACAATTCTAATTCAAATTGTTTTGTCATATTTATGGCTCCATAGAAGTTGGGCCCCCACCCAATGCAAAACGTCGGCAAAATAGTCTCAATCGTTTGTGCTGTGGAAATTTTCGTTTGTGCTGCATCAGTTTTTAGATATTAAAATAATATTTATAGGTCATTCTGAGGTCAGTCAGCCCCCACACAAGTAAAAGTTTTATTTGTTCTGCTTCGGTTTTTAAAATATTAGACATTGAATTATGGGCGATGACGTCACCAGCCCCCCCACATGCTCTAAATTCACCCAAAATAAGCTCAATCGTTTGTGCTTCGTTTGTGCTGGTAAAAGTTGCATTTGTGCTGCTTCGGATTTTTTAATATTAGACATTGAATTATTGGCGATGACGTCACGCAGTCCCCCCACATGCTCTAAATTCACCCAAAATAGCCTCAATCGTTTGTGCTTCGTTTGTGCTGTAAATATTTTCTTTTGTGCTGCTTTGGTTTTTTAGATATTAAAAAAAGGTATTAATTTATAGGTCATTCTGAGGTCACTCAGCCCCCACACATGCTCTAAATTCATCCCAAATAGTCTTGTTTTTTTGTGCTCCGTTTGTGCTGCTAAAGATTTCGTTTGTGCTGCTTCGTTTTTTAAAATATTAGACATTGAATTATAGGCGATGATGTCACAAGCCCCCCCACATGCTCCAAATTCACCCAAAATAGTCTCGTTTGTTTTTGCTTCGTTTGTGCCTGTAAAATTTTTGTTTGTGCTGCTTCGTTTTTTTTTATATTAGACATTGAATTAAAGGCGATGACATCACCAGCCCCCCCCGCTCTAAATTCACACAAAATAGGCTCAATCATTTGTGCTGGTTTGTGCCATTAATAGTTTCGTTTTTGCAAATGTCTTTTTTTAACAATACAGTTCAAGTAAGAAGGTAAGATGCAAATGGCAAATCATATAAATAGACGGATTCACTTAACTGTTACCTATCCACTGTTCGTTTTCAACTTGTAATGGACACAGCGGATCACAGGATGTGTGGAATGTAACACAAACTCCAAGGCAAGTGTTTTAACTTATGTAGTTATGTGAATAACAGTGGTAATATTAACTTTGTCATAAATATAGGCACCATAATCTGTTTGCTGTAGCTCTGTGTTTATGCATACATAGGTGTGTGTGTGTGTGTGCGTGTGTGCAGTACAGGTCAAAAGTTTGGAAGCATTAAGATTTTTAAATGTTTTTGAAAGAAGTCTCGTAATCTCACAAAGGCTGTATTTATTTGATAAGAAACATAGTAAAAACAGTAATATTGTGAAACAATACACATTAAAATAGCTGTTTTCTGTTTTAATATAATTTAAAATGTTATTTTATTTCTGTGATGTCAAAGCTGAATTTTCAGCACCATTACTCCAGTCTTCAATGGTTTGTTTGTTTTTCATTTTGTTTTTCTTTCCTATTTGTAGTCTATATATGCTCTATTTTATACTATGTGTTGGAATGACAATTGTCAATTTGACTGGCATAATAAAAAAATAAAAAAACTCCTGTCTTCAATGTCACATAATCCTTCAGAAATCATCGTCAATTTTTTATTTTGTGCTCAATTATTAAAAAATGTTCTTGTTTTTTTTTTTTAAATCAATGTTTAAAACAAATTTTGCATGCTTAATATTTTTGTGGAAACTGTGATCCATTTTTGTGTGGATTCTTTGATGAATAGAAAGGTAAAAAGAACAGCATTTATTTGAAATATAAATATTTTTAACCATATAAATGTATTTTATGGTCTCTTTTGATCAATTTAATGTGTCCTTGCTGAATAAAAGTATTTTATATATATATATATATATATATATATATATATATATATATATATATATATATATATATATATATATATATATGTAATTTTATATAAAGCAGCACAACTGTTTTCAACTTATAATAATGATTTTTTCTTGAGCAGCATATTAGAATGATTTCTGAAGGATCGTGTGACACTGAAGACTGAAGTAATGATGCTGAAAATTCAGCTTTGATCACAGGAATAAATTACAGTTTACTATATATTCAGATAGAAAACAACTTTTACATTGGAAGAATATTTCACACTATTAGTATTTTACTGAATTTTTGATCAAATAAATGCATCCTTGGTGAGCAGAAGAGACTTCTTTCAGAAAAATTTAAAAATCTTAATGTTTTCAAACTTTTTACTAATATATATATATATATATATATATATATATATATATATATATATATATGTATATGTGAAAACTTGTGACTCAATGAATTACGCCAAAATGATTTTACTTTTGAAACTTAATTACTGTGTAGTATCGAACTTCCATTAACACAAATAATGTACCCCACACAGAATAATAGACTTGAGAAGCCCGACTTCCAGAAAAGCAGATACTACTTCTCCAAACAGTAGGAAAACAAGGGTTTGTGGCATATAACAAAAATATTTGTATTTGTGAAATTAAATTTAAACAATGCAATCAGTCTTTTGTGTATAATACAGCATGTGGGCATATTTTGTGTTTTTCTGACGCTCCTGTCACTCCACTTCTCAGGTCGTCATACATCTCCCAGACACATGGAGACCTCCTGCAGTAGGCCACATAATGTCCAAGAGCATCCTGGGTTAAGCCTCTTTTGAAAGCAATGATTGTCCTTAAAGCAAATCTCTCTCCTTGGAGCATCAGATTGGAGGGAAATTCACACAAAGGAAACACTGTGGAGTTGCTTCCCAGGTCAGTGGCAATCCGCAGAAGTTATCCTAGACTAACTGTGAGAAACTTTCCCTGCACAGAGCCCTTTTCCTGAGGTATCTGTCTTGAATGCAGAGGGACACTGTGACTGACTTTGTATTGGCCTGAGGAAGGGGGACTCCAGAAGGGTAAGGCCTTCTTCCACTGTGGCCTGAAGATGAGCCATGCCAGAAGCCTGCAGTACAGTAAAGTACAAACAAATGGAACTCATGGTCTCGGGTGACTTGTGTGCCGAGACCATAATACTGTGAGGAGCACTGTTTTGGGAAGGAAACATGCACGTTTTTCAACAGATCCACTTTCAGTCTTTTACCACTCACAGATAGATCATCCATGAATCTGCATGGAGCCATTCAGGACAAGGAGAGAGGTATGAATTCCTCTTCCTCTTTTTGGGTGGAACTGCTAGGCCTCTCCAGTTTTCAACAGCATCTTCATATGTTGGATGGATGTTTGTGACATTGTCAGATTTCCCAGAACAGGAAGCATCCATTTCTGGTTTTCCATCTACACTGCAAGTTGTGGTGGGTAGTGGATTGGCTCCTGTGATGATCACTGTTGCAACAACTGCATCCTCTTCACCATTTTCCTCACCTTTTTGTTTTGCAGAACAAATTTGCATGTTGCAATGAATCCATCCACCCGAATAGGCAAGTTTTCATGCTTGGAAAAGGCCACGTTTGATGTTTTTGAACTCTGCTTTTTGAACTGGCTCCAGAACTGTCATTGCCCTCTGCTTCGCTGAGAGCCACAACAGTAGTACTGTGTAGTAGCTCTTTTGCATCGTCCATGGAATGTGACATGACATCACAAAGAAATCTTTAATGCGATTGTGTATTTTTTCTTCAAGCAGTCCCTGACTGTTTACCGAGTAAGACACCACAACACTCATTGATGTAGGTATTTAGATCAGAATGAGGAGTAAAAGTCTTGACCAGAGCTCCCAGCAAAGCCAGAGAAAAGTCACTCACAACCTCTTTTGGAGTTTGTGCACTTGCGCATATCCATTCTGTCAGCCAATGTGTTATTGCATTAATAGTGTCTCTCTGACAGCATTTGCACCTCTGGGAAACTTCAGCTCTCATCCCCTGCCAGAATGCCCTGATATAAGAATATATGGCCAGACTTGCCATTTGGTCTCTGTAGTTTCCTCACTACTGAGCCAGTTGCATCAAAACTCACAGTGGGGTTAGAAGATGTCTTTGAGAATGACTTGTACATATACATTTGTGTTTGACTCCAATAGTGACAGAATAACTTGTCCAGTCCAATGTCTTTAATGCGACCACTGTGCAGTGCACTGCATTTTAACATCTGCAGTGACCCAATGGGATCCTTGTTGCCCAATTCTAAATAATTTCTCTCTTGCTTTGCTTTGTGCAGGGTGGCTAAATTAGGCAGATGACTTGGCTCAGGATCTCCAAAATCCATCAGCTTTGTTGCAAGTTACCAGACATTGCACGCTTGGAACAGCCAGTGTGCAGGGAGTGATCAGTGTTTTTAATTAAACACTTGAGCACCGTTGGGCTGTTCATTTCAGGCACTCGGTCACATTTTCTGTGAATGTGGCCACAACACTCCTTACAGTTGCCTCTGATTTCTATGTTTCTGTGATTTCTCTGTGGCTGATGGATAGACCATCACAAATTCAAAATTGTGTATTCCTTTTTGGTGTTTTAGAGAACTTGTTGTATTTAACTGTTTCAGGCATGAATTCAATCCATTTCTGTGGAACTTCAAGATCAAAAGTCCAGCAATCTTTCGATCTGGGTGAAAGGGACCCTGGCTCAAAATCAGTACTGCCTTTTGTTTCATGAGTAAACCCTAAAGCAGTCCAGATGTTGTATTTAATTGAACAAAAGTGTATAGAGCCTTTGCAGTGATCTTGTTTTCTAGCTGCTTACTAAGCTCTGTCCAGATGCTCTGATTAGGAGTAGCTATGTTGCCATTTGGACTTATTTTTTGACGAATAAGGACTGTGAAAATGGAATCTCTTTCAACTGCTGTTTTTTTGGACATCTGGCATAGGCAAAACATAATTATCCTCTTAAATAATCCCAACACAAAAAATGTCATGTTCAGTATAAACTTGTTTTCATTACTGTATTGGTCTGAATATAAGGATAATATAGTAATAATATATAAGGATAATGTATATTATATTATAACCTGTATGGTAATGTTTACCCGTAGATGCACAATGTATTCAAAAAACTAAGATGGGTCACATGTAAAACTGTATTTGGCCAGAAATTTTATTTAGTAACGATTTTTTCTCTACTATACACTAATTTCCACAAGAGCATCTTGAACAGAAGTGTCACTTGAGCCTAGTGGTGGCAGTGAAGTGTAGCAGATGATACTCCATGTAAATAAATAAAAAGTTCAATCAGGAAAAGCCAGTGAATGAAGATAATTGTTTATTTAACAAATTATGTGATGATTAGTCTTGACAGAAATTCTTCGACAATTCGACTCTAAAAGTGTGTTCACATTGAGATTTGCGCTTTTGTTCTCATGCCCAGAGCGGAGCGAAAGTGAGTGACAGAAAAAGAGTCCGACAGACACCAGATGATTACTGAGCTGCTGCTGTCTGAACACCAATCCATTTTTAATAAACACCATATAATAAACACCATAGCGACTACAAAAACATTGATAAGGAGTAGTTGTTGTATTGCCAACATTTTGCGTTGGGTGGGGGGCTAACTTCACGCAGGTTACAGCATGGACTGTTCTCCCTTCAAAATGCCCTTGAAAATAATCATTTATACTACTTAGATCACAGATATTGTCATTCTAGAAAGCATTTGATTGAAAAAAAAAATTATCTGTGACATCATGAATTTTCCTGGGTCTTTTTTAGCAGCAAAAAAAATATTATATTTTAAAATGCAAATGTTTAACAGACATGGGGGGGCCTGGGTAGCTCAGCGAGTATTGACGCCGACTACCACCTCTGGAGACGTGAGTTCAAATCAAGGGCGTGCGGAGTGACTCCAGCCAGGTCTCCTTCCAAATTGGACCGGTTGCTAAGGAGGGTAAAGTCACATGGCGTAACAACCTCTGATTGCCATAATGCGGTTCTCGCTCTCGATAGGGCACTTAGTGAGTTGTGCGTGGATGCTATGGAGAATAGCGTGAAGCCATGGTAACGTGCTCAAGCCACGTGATAAAATGCACAGACTGGCTGTCTCAAGATGCGGAGTCAACGGAGATTTGTCTTCCGCCACCCGAACTGAGGCGAGTCACTATGCCACCACAAGGACTTCGAGTGCATTAGGAATTGGGGAGAAAAGGCAAGAAAAAGAAAGAGAGAAGCTAACAGATATGGGGTTAAAGTAAATAAAATTAAAATAATTCAGCCAAGGTGAGAATAGGGCTTAAGGCTGTGGCACAACATTAACCTGCCCCAATCACAAACCTAGATTTCCAGGATTGCTTGTTGTAAATCTCTGCTAGGGTCTACCTTCATTAAAAGGACCTTGTCGGCAGCTCTTCATGTACATAATGAAGGGGTAAAGGCAATGGTCAACAGGAAACGGGTTTGGGGCTAGAGCAAATATACACTCACCTAAAGGATTATTAGGAACACCATACTAATACTATGTTTGACCCCCTTTCGCCTTCAGAACTGCCTTAATTCTACGTGGCATTGATTCAACAAGGTGCTGAAAGCATTCTTTAGAAATGTTGGCCCATATTGATAGGATAGCATCTTGCAGTTGATGGAGATTTGTGGAATGCACATCCAGGGTACGAAGCTCCCGTTCCACCACATCCCAAAGATGCTCTATTGGGTTGAGATCTGGTGACTGTGGGGGCCATTTTAGTACAGTGAACTCATTGTCATGTTCAAGAAACCAATTTGAAATGATTCGAGCTTTGTGACATGGTGCATTATCCTGCTGGAAGTAGCCATCAGAGGATGGGTACATGGTGGACATGGTCAGAAACAATGCTCAGGTAGGCCGTGACATTTAAACGATGCCCAACTGGCACTAAGGGGCCTAAAGTGTGCCAGTTGCATCAAAACTCACAGTGGGGTTAGAAGATGTCTTCTTCTGGGGTTAGAAGATGTCTTCTTCCCCCACACCATTACACCACCACCAGCAGCCTGCACAGTGGTAACAAGGCATGATGGATCCATGTTCTCATTCTGTTTACGCCAAATTCTGACTCTACCATCTGAATGTATCAACAGAAATCGAGACTCACCATCCAGGCAACATTTTTCCAGTCTTCAACTGTCCAATGTTGGTGAGCTCCTGCAAATTGTAGCCTCTTTTTCCTATTTGTAGTGGAGATGAGTGGTACACGGTGGGGTCTTCTGCTGTTATAGCCCATCTGCCTCAAGGTTGTGCGTGTTGTGGCTTCACAAATGCTTTGCTGCATACCTCGGTTGTAACGAGTGGTTATTTCAGGCAAAGTTGCTCTTCTATCAGCTCGAATCAGGCGGCCCATTCTCCTCTGATCTCTAGCATCAAAGGCATTTTCGCCCATAGGACTGCCGCATACTGGATGTTTTTCCCTTTTCACACCATTCTTTGTAAACCCTAGAAATGGTTGTGCGTGAAAATCCCAGTAACTGAGCAGATTGTGAAATACTCAGACTGGCCAGTCTGGCACCAACAACCATGCCACGCTCAAAATTGCTTAAATCACCTTTCTTTCCCATTCTGACATTCAGTTTGGAGTTCAGGAGATTGTCTTGACCAGGACCACACCCCTAAATGCATTGAAGCAACTGCCATGTGATTGGTTGATTAGATAATTGCATTAATGAGAAATTGAACAGGTGTTCCTAATAATCCTTTAGGTGAGTGTATTTGTGACTACAAGCCTAAAATCCCAACTTAATTTTTTTAGATAATGTCATCGCTTAAGCATAATGGGTTAGACAGTTAAGTTAATCTTTAAGTTGCTTCTTTCCCTAATCATTTAAGATTTTCATAGGGCTGGAACTGTAACATGTTAATGTCTGCAATTTACATGACTGTTTTACATGTTATAAAAAGAAAATCATAAGTAGATTTTTTTTTACAATGCACAGACCAGGATATGCCGTTATGCAAGAGGTCTTCTGAAATGACACCCCTCAAATAACAAATATCCTGCTCAACATGTTGTAAAATAATGTCTGCACACACTCCAGCAACAATAAAAACATGCAGCTTTTAAATATGTATCCTTTGAATTGGGCTAAGAGTTTCGATCTTCTATTTGTCCTCTCTTTTATTCAGATTCTCAGTTCAGAGTTAACCAAACACAAAAAACTGAGATTAGTAAAACATTTTTAATTGATTAACAGCCTTATTTTTTTTCTTCACATCACTCCGATTTCTGTAATTGTATCAATATTAATCAGTTTAGTATTTATCAAACAGGATGGAATATTTTAGAATGAGACAAACCAATAACACAAAACATCACAGAATTCATCACACCCATTGAACTGTATGTTCACTAAATTGTGACAAGAAAATTAAAATGATTTCAATCTTTAGCAATTGTAAGTTTAATATTTTATCCAATATTCACACACATGATCTTCATTACAGGAATGACCCAGTTCATGGTCCTGATTTTGACAACTTAAAGGATGAACAGGTAATCCTGGAGAATGCTTTGCACTAATGAATTGGTTAAATCAGTGTGGTAAACTATTATTTGATTTATTGGAAGGTGTGTGTTGCTATATTTTCTTAACTATTTTTAAATTGAATCATTTCAAGCAAATCTCTTTTTGACAACATCCTCCTGGTTGAGCCCTGTTAATCACTCAAGAGCATTACAGCAATTCCACTACTGAAGACTGTGTTAAGGACAGTCATTATTATGACATGAAAATCTAATGAATACACTTGAACAATTGGAGTAGGTGCCATCAAAAACATCCATCTGTCCATCTTTAGAAGTCATTATAATGTAGAAGCCTAAAGACAAAGAAAGAGAATATAAATGCTCACAAAAACATTGATTATTTGTTTAACAAAACTGTAATGTGTTAAATATGTTTAATGTATTAAATGTTATTCTAACCCACCTGAACAACAACGCATGACCCTTATTATTGGCCACAGAGTAGAAGCCACTCCTTGGGGAGAAATCCAAACAATGTGTTCGAAAGATAGTCTTCTTTCGGAATTGTGGAAAATTGGAAAACACTGTGAAACTGGGAATATGGACCTAAGGAGAAAAATTGCAGAAAAGCCACTGAAGTTGTACTTTACACAACATAAACACAATGTGTTTTCCTTCAAGTAGAATTAGTAATCTTTAAATAAAATTTAACCCACGAGCCACAGTTTTTCCAAAATCTACACTGGAAAAATGTCCATAATTTTAAATGGAAAAAGAATATTAAAAACGCTACAGTAAAAAAAAAACAATATATATATTTGTAAAATGTATTAGTTAATGAGTAGTTACCTTAACATATACAGGCAAAAAATATATAATGTTTAACAAGACAATACATGTTAGTTTACGATAAAATATTACTGTATAATTAACAGTAAAAATTTATATTGTTTAACATTATAATACATGTACCTTACCGGTAAACTATGTTGGTTAAATGTGTGACCCATCACATTTCATTGTTATCGGAATAGTGCTTTTGTTTTTTTTATTTATGGCAATAGTTATGCTTTTTCTTATTTTTATTGTGCTATATTGTATGTATGTAAATGTATTTACTGGTACAAAAATACCATCTAATATTTTTTAATCATAATTAGATGTTAAAGAGTAGACTAGCACCAAAGAAAAACTTGGACAAGCACCATTTCTAAGCTTGTTCTGAATTAATATGACACATGTATTCCCAAAGTCGTTGCATGTTATTTGCTTTGTATAATGACATACTGAGCACAGCCAAAAATATTTGGAATAAGGTAATGTCAAAATAAGCAGCCTGTTTCAACAAATTCAACAGTCTACTGATCTGGGGACAGCAGCTCGAGTCAAAAGTACAAAGTGTTGATCACAGCAGCTCACCAGTCACCAGTCCACTGAACTGAGAATCACCTCTTTCAAACATGTATGGAATATACTGAGAACTGTTGAGAGAGCGGCTGATGAACATGCATGAATCGAGAACTTGAATGAGGGGGCAAAACATTCAGTCGTGAGATCTAAATGTATTTACTTTTGAGTATTGTGCATACAGATTATATTTGAAGTTATAAGCTGGATCATGTTTTCTGTAAAAAGGGTGAATTGATAAAGACTAGTTTATTCACTTTATATTCTTTAGACATGTAGAACATCCGCGTTTGTATATCAGAGTCAGTATTGGATGCTTTAGGTATAAATCTTTAAAGTAGGAAACCGTTGACACTTATCACTGCCTGGCCAAAAAAAAAAAAAAAAGTTGCATACTCTAATATTTCATTGGACAGCCTTTTGGAATAGGGTAAATTTGGACTTATTAGACCACATGACCTTTTTCTATTGCTCCAGTCCAATTTATTTGCTATCTAGCAAACTGACGTTTTTTCTGATAAGCCTCACTAACAAGTGGCTACACAGCCGTTTAGTCCCTATCTTGTAAATTCTCATTGCACTGTGCATGTGGAAATGCTTTACTTTTACTATTAAACATAGCCATGATTTCTACTGTCGATTTTTTTTACAATGTGACTTAGCGTTTTAGTGATCTCCAATCATGATCATTCAAGATTTTTTCCAACCATATTTCTTCCACAAGGTTGACTGTTCACCACTATCCTACCAGGTTTTGATAATGTGTTGGACAGTTCTTAATCCAATTCCAAAGATTTCAGCAATCTCCACAACCAGGGGATATGTCATCTGACTTTGTTGTTTAAGAAATGAGAGCTACACACTACATCAGTTAGGGTTAATAGAATTGTTGCCAGAATTATTTTATTTTTTTTTTTTTGCCAGGCAGTATACCTTAATTTAATAACATTTTATAATCAGCAATTTGTGTTTACATATGACTTTATCTAATGTGTTTGAGCGTGAATTCCACGATGCTGGGGTATTAGCAATATGTACGGTGACGTCATTACGCGATGATGTAAAAGAACTGCTGAATCGTTTTTTGAACTGGTTCATTGAAACAAACCATCCGAAAGAACCGGTTTGTGAAAAAGAATCAGACTTCCAATCACTAAGATGTTATGAGTCCAGAATGGCCTTTTTATCGCTGCGGTAGCTGCAGTAAATGCTCACATTCTACTCTAAACCACCTAGTGGTGCTATAACCATACTATTTCAATAGGCTGAATGGGTCAAATCTCATTCTCGTGAGAAGCAAATGTGCATTGTTGTTTGCTTTTGAAGATGGTGATTTAAAAGGAAGTTGTTGTGGATGAAGACCTGGTTCATGCAGTGAAAGTTAAGGAGCTTACAGTGCATCCGGAAAGTATTCACAGCGCTTCACTTTTTCCACATTTTGTTATTTGGCAGCCTTATTACAAAATTTATTAAATTCATTATTTTCCTCAGAATTCTACAAACAATACTCCATAATGACAACGTGAAAGTAGTTTGAAATCTTTGCAAATGTATTAAAAGTAAAAAACAAAATCACATGTACATAAGTATTCCAAAGGCGTATTCAGGTTTTTCCCGTTTTTCTACTCTTTCATCTGTGTGTATTATATACCACGTGGACCAGTTTCTCTAGTTTTTTCCTTTTCTTTTTTCCGCTTGTCTACATCGAGTCTCGACTTTCGTTTTCTCCAATGTATTTTACACAGATTACAGCATCAATCTCAAACATCTGTTGATTAGGAACATTGATCTCAAACCCTACTGCTCAAGAACAACCATAACCGCAACAACATGACCAGTAAATCATGGCTTCCTGCATTACATGCCACATGTTTGCTATAGATTCTTCTGTCAGCAAAAATTACCTCTAGTAATTTGGCTCATAGTCTTAATTAGGGCTGGGCGATACGGCAAAAAATATTATCACGATATTTTTCATATTATTTGATTTCGATATTTATCACGATATTCAATCACATTTGCACATTGCACATTTTTTTTAATTTCCAAAAAAATTTGAGAAAACAAAATCCTAAATAGTCTTTACAAAACTTTGTTGGGGGCCCAGACACAGCCAATGCAGTGGTGTCTGAGGGATCTTCTATGAAAATACTACAATATTTTATAGAGTTTCAGTTGAGTGCAGTTGGATATGAATGTTATAAGATGATCGGTTCATATTTAATCATAATGAAGGAATATATATTATACACACACACACACACACACACACATATATATATATATATATACACACACGCATACATACACACATATATACATACATATACACTCACCTAAAGGATTATTAGGAACACCATACTAATACTGTGTTTGACCCCCTTTCGCCTTCAGAACTGCCTTAATTCTACGTGGCATTGATTCAACAAGGTGCTGAAAGCATTCTTTAGAAATGTTGGCCCATATTGATAGGATAGCATCTTGCAGTTGATGGAGATTTGTGGGATGCACATCCAGGGCACGAAGCTCCCATTCCACCACATCCCAAAGATGCTCTATTGGGTTGAGATCTGGTGACTGTGGGGGCCATTTTAGTACAGTGAACTCATTGTCATGTTCAAGAAACCAATTTGAAATGATTCAAGCTTTGTGACATGGTGCATTATCCTGCTGGAAGTAGCCATCAGAGGATGGGTACATGGTGGCCATAAAGGGATGGACATGGTCAGAAACAATGCTCAGGTAGGCCGTGGCATTTAAACGATGCCCAATTGGCACTAAGGGGCCTAAAGTGTGCCAAGAAAACATCCCCCACACCATTACACCACCACCAGCAGCCTGCACAGTGGTAACAAGGCATGATGGATCCATGTTCTCATTCTGTTTACGCCAAATTCTGACTCTACCATCTGAATGTCTCAACAGAAAGAGACTCATCAGACCAGGCAACATTTTTCCAGTCTTCAACTGTCCAATTTTGGTGAGCTCTTGCAAATTGTAGCCTCTTTTTCCTATTTTTAGTGGAGATGAGTGGTACCCGGTGGGGTCTTCTGCTGTTGTAGCCCATCCGCCTCAAGGTTGTGCGTGTTGTGGCTTTACACATGCTTTGCTGCATACCTCGGTTGTAACGAGTGGTTATTTCAGGCAAAGTTGCTCTATCAGCTTGAATCAGTCGGCCCATTCTCCTCTGACCTCTAGCATCAACAAGGCATTTTCGCCCACAGGACTGCCGCATACTGGATGTTTTTCTCTTTTCACACCATTCTTTGTAAACCCTAGAAATGGTTGTGCGTGAAAATCCCAGTAACTGAGCAGATTGTGAAATACTCAGACCGGCCCATCTGGCACCAACAACCATGCCTGACATTCAGTCTGGAGTTCAGGAGATTGTTTTGACCAGGACCACACCCCTAAATGCATTGAAGCAACTGCCATGTGATTGGTTGATTAGATAATTGCATTAATGAGAAATTTAACAGGTGTTCCGAATAATCCTTTAGGTGAGTGTATATACACATATATAATATATACACACACACACACACACACACACATATACATACATTTTTTTTAAATTAAAATTATTTTCATATTTCTTTACATACAGATATCCAAGAATGGGGGCATAGAAGCCCTTGTGACTGAGGAATGATACTGTATGGGGGTTCAGGGGTATCTTCAAAGAGAAACATTTGAAAATGTAAAAGTCTGAATGGACCCTTTTTCTATTTTCATTAAAGTGAGAGACTGGGCTACAAACTAGTAATTGTTTTGACTTTTATCCATGTCAGAGATGATATCTGAATAATTTCACAAAATTAGAACAGAAATATATTTGTTTATTATTAAAGGCTTTGAACAGGCTGATTAATAAAACAATTTACAAAGAAAAAAACGTTATGGTCTAAAGACGCTCTGGAAACACGCACCTCATGTTTACTCACATGTGGGGAAAAGAGGAAGAGGGTGTTGATCAGGACAGGGCATCCAGTCAAGCGTGTTTCAGTGCTAGAGAAAAATATTCAAGAATACAGTTGTTTTGTCACGCTGCTCACTACAGACTATGAAAGGGTGTAACAGTCATCATGATGACTTGCAGTCTAAATGGAATCAATCTGGGGTCCGATCTGGAACGCAGTGACCTGTTATTGACCCGGGGGCAATAATAACTTCATACAGTCTGAGGCTGTGTTTCCACTGACACGGAAGAAATCCGCACAAAGCCACTCCCGACGCTAGTGAAGCACTTGCCCCGCGAAAATTACTCAAAAGTGTATCGTCAATATCATGGAGTTTTTTTTTAATCGCCCAGCCCTAGTCTTAATAATGATAGTATTTGACTAACTGGGGCCCAGGTCAGGAAGCAGACAAACTAGTTAATCCAAACGTCTGCTAGCTGCCTTGAGACATCACACAGGTCACAAACTACAACACAGATATCTATATCACCTAGATATCTCAGAGACCATGTCTGTTCCCCGAACTACCAAACACAATACCCTCACTAAATCATTTAGAAAAAATGGTATTAAGGTCAAACTTGAACAAAACAAACAAATTAAAGATAAACATCAAATAAAGATAGGGCTACTAAACATTAAATCCCTTTCTACCAAAGGACTAATTGTTAATTAAATGATTACAGATCATAGTATGGATGCACTCTGTTTGACTGAAACCTGGCTTAAACTGAATTATTCTATTAGTTGAAATTAATCTACTCCCCCGGTTATTGTTATAAACATAACAATCTTCGAGCCTTGCATAAGCAATCATCTGTAATAGCACCTCAGAAAACAGTGTCTCATAATTTACCTTGCATGCAACTTCAATCCTTCACTGTCATAGGTCATGAAGAGCTAACAAAATTTATCGAAACATCAAAAGCCACATGTTTGTTAGATCCAATATAAACTAAGCTTTAAAATGGCAGTTATCAAACCGCTTATTAAGAAGAAGCCACAACTTGATCCTGGAGAATTGGCTAATTAGAGCGATTTCAATTAATGTCGAAAATACTATAAAAAAGGTAGTATCCTCCCAAATATGACCATTTCTACAGAGAAATAGTATATATGAACAATTTCAGTCAGGATTTAGGCCTCACAGTACAGAGACTGCACTCATCAGAGTTACAAATGACTTGATCTTATCATTTGATCACAGCTGCATTTCACTTCTAGTGCTTTTAGATCTTAGTGCTGCATTCGACAAAATAGATCACAACATTCTCTTAACAAGGCTAGAGAATTATGTTGGCATTTGTGGAGTTGCATTAGCATGGTTTAGGTCCTATTTAGCAGACCGCTACCACTTTGTCTATGTAAATGAGGAATTGTCAAACCAAACAAAAGTATGGAGTGCCACAGGGATCAGTTTTAAGGCCTCTCCTTGTATATGCTTCCCCTGGGAGATATTATCAGAAATCGTGGAATAAGTTTCCACTGGTATGCTGACAATACCCAAATTTATATTTCTTCAAAACCTGATGAGATTTCACAATTCTCCAAATAAGCAATCTCTCTCAATGAAATAAATGACTGGATGGCCAGAAGTGTCCAACTCAATTCCAACAAAACCGAACTTAGGTGTTATATTTCATACCAATCTGTCCTTTGAAAATCAAATTACCAATGTTTGTAGAACAGCATTCTTCCACCTAAGAAATATTGCTAAATTACGGCACATGCTCTGTTGCTGATGCCGAAAAACTAATTCATGCGTTTGTGACCTCAAGACTAGATTATTGTAATGCATTACTTGGAGGATTTCCAGCAAGGTCAATAAATAAACTTCACTTGGTTCAAAATGCAGCAGCCAGAGTGCTAACAAGAACCAAGAAATAAGATAATATTAGCCCCATTTTATCATTGTTACATTGGCTGTACATCTGTTAAATTTCATATTAATTTAATCCTGTTAACTACATACAAAGCTTTGAATGGTCTAGCTCTGCAGTACATAAGTGACCTTCTACCAACACTATATTCCATCACGTTCATTACGATCGCAAAATTCTGGCCTGTTATTAGTTCATAGAAAATCAAAATCCACAAAGGAGGTAGATCCTTTCATATTTGGCTCCTAAACTATGGAATAGTCTCCCTAACACTGTTCGAGATGCAGACACACTGCTTCAGTCGAGACTAAAGACTCATATTTAGCTAGGCACACACCAAATTTATGCTTCAACCCACAATTAGGCTGCTTTAGTTAGGTCTGCCAGAACCAGAAACATTGATCATGATCTACAACTCTGCAATAAATTGAACAGCATCTATGCTAATATTATTTTATTTGTTTCCCTGTCTCAACCTCGGGAGTCCTATCCTGCTTCGTGTTGGACTCTACTGCTACGTGTCGCTGTGTGATGACTAAATGCAGTCAGTGACAGCAAAACATCACTTCAGTCTATTATGATGGACTTCAGAGGATGAACTGATGCCAAATCCAACAATAAGATACTTCATATGCCATTGTCTGAACCTTGGACTTAGGATGGACCACACCGAACCTCACCGAAATTAATGGCCAGGTTGAACTGCGATGCACCTCACTGATCTCTGCCTGCATCACCTCAGTCTATTGGTGGACTACACTCTTGAAAAGGAATACATAGACTAACAATTGTCAACAAAAGCCTTCATCAGCCAATTAACAAGGACAATTGCATCTATGTGAACTTCTGCAGTTAATACAGGATGGATATCAAAGACATTAGTCATTAATCTTACAGTTCATACAAAATCTGTGTTTAAACACTCTCCCTTAACACTTAGTTTAATCATTTTACACCATGACTTGCACTATACATAAGTAATATTGGCATTATATTCATGATGTTAGCCAGAGGGGAACTGGCCCCCACAGTGAGTCTGGTTTCTCCCAAAGTTATTTTTATCCATTAATCAACATCTTATGGAGTTTTGTGTTCCTTGCCACAGTCGCCTTCGGCTTGCTCACTGGGGTTATAAATACAATGATTATTTAATTATTTATTTTTAAACACAATTCACAATCGTATTTTATCTAATTACACAGATGACTCCTAGATATTATAGACATTACAGTTTTATCTTCTGTTAATGCCTGATCTTCTGTAAAGCTGCTTTGAAAGTGTGTTGTGAAAGGCGCTATACAAATAAAAATTACTTGACTTAATTCCTATTCAAAGAAATGTCCAGCATAATCCAATCACTGCCAACCATGTTAACATAAAATGTAGTATTATTAAAATTCTGAATCTATGTAATGATCATCGTCGTCCCATGTCTGCCAAACATCATCTGCAGCCGGAAAATAAACTTTTGGTTGGATTTTAGGAATTAATGCATTTAGCTACATAGAAAGCTATAGGACACTTGCTTACCATTTAGAGAATGACTTAACCTCCAGTGCGCAGTCTGTCTCACTGATCCCAGAACAGTTTGAAATGCACCTTATTTTCATCCTAACTCTATATAAAGCCTCAGAAAGCAAAGTGTATCAGCTTTTTGATGAACCCATTTATTCTCAATGTGAAAATATACAGTAAATACTCTGCCTGGCCAAAAAAAATAAATAAATATAAATTGGATTTAAATCAGCAGATACTTAACAGTCTATGATTGGATAATTATTGCTGTGATTAATGTGTTTGAGCTGGCAGCAATTATTTTAACCCTAACTGATGTGTAGATTCTCATTTCTTAAACAACCATGTTGGAAGAGGTATCCCTTGGTCCTGAAAAGATGTTACTGTCTTTCAGAAGGAGCAAAATATTGCCCTGCATCAAACAAAGAAAACTCAGATGGCTGAAATCACTGGAATTGGGTTAAGAACTGTCCAATGCATCATTAAAACCTGGAAGGATAGTGGTGAATCGTCAGCTTCGTGGAACAAATCTTGAATGATCGTGACTGATATCACTAAAAGGCTTGAAGTCACATTGTAAAAATAGAACAATAGAACTCACAGCTATGTTTAATAGTGAAAGTAAGAGCATTTCCACATGCACAATGCGAAAGGAAATTACAGGATTGGGATTAAACAGCTGTGTGGCCACAAGAAAGTCACTTGTTAGTGAGGCTAATCGGAAACAAATGACTTTGATTTGCTAGGGAGCATAAAGATTGGACTGTGGAGCAATGGAAAATGGTCATGTGGTCTGATGAGTCCAGATTTAACATTCCAAAGCAATGGGCGCATCATGGTAAGAAAGGAAGAGCATGAATCGATGCACACGTCATGCAAGCCTCTGGAGGCAGTGTTATGATCTTCAAATGGTCAGGTCTTGGCTCAGCACCATTATGCGGCAATAAAATGAAGTCTGCTGACTACCTGAATGTACTGAATGACCAGTTTATCCCAATGGATTTTTTCTTCCCTAACAGCACGGGCATATTCATGTATGACAATGTCAAGATTCATCAGGCTCAAATTGTGAAAGAGTGGTTCAGGGAGCATGAGGAATCATTTTCACACATGAATTGGCCAACAAAGAGTCCATTGAAGATCTTTGGGATGTGCAGGAGAAGACTTTACGGAGTGGTACGACTCTCGAGTCATCAATACAAGTTCGCGGCCAAAAATAAATGCAACTAGATGGAATTTTTTTTGTGACGTTGCATAAGGTTGTCGAAACAATTTCAATGATGAATGTGTGCATTAATGAAAGTTAAAGGCAGTCCAAGAAAATATTGGAGTAAGCAACTTTTTTTTGCGCAAAGCAGTTTATATAGGAATGCATTAACTAATGTTAATGAATAGAATCGTATTGCACAGTGATAACAAAATAAAACCTATCAAAATGTATATTAAAATGGAGCTTAATGACCCACAGATGTGTTAGTTGAAAGTTATAAAAAATAATGGCCTGTTCACACCAAACATGTTTTTGCACGCATCTGTTCTGGTTTCCCTTTGTTTTTTGTAATTAATTTTTTTTATTGATTCATAGATATACAACTAAGAAAAACACAGCATACAGTATTTGAATGCCCAATACGTCACATATAAAACTCTGAACCTTCAACCAACATTCTTGGATCTTAACACACCACAAAAAACATGGGTTGTCTCCATCTTCTGATTGGCATTACCAGCAGGTGGGTGTGTCTTTAAGACTAAGCCAATACAGGGGGTCCATTAGAATCTACATAAAATCTTGAATATACACACACACACACGTGTGTATATATGTATGTATATGTATATATATATATATATATATATATACACACACATACATACACAGTGGGTATAAAAAGTCTACACACCCCTGTTCAAATGCCAGGTTTGTGTGATGTAAAAGAATGAGACAAATATAAATCATGTCAGAACTTTTTCCACTTTTAATGTGACCTATTATGTGAACAATTTAATTGAAAAACAAACTGAAATCCTTGTGGGGGAACAATTCAAATTAAAAACCTTACAATAACCTGGTTGCATAAGTGTGCACACCCTCTTATAACTGGGGATGTGGCTGTGTTCAGAATTAACCAATCACATTCAAAATCATGTTAAATAGAAGTCATTACACACCTGCCATCATTTAAGTGACTGATTAATCACAAATAAAGTTCAGCTGTTCTAGTAGGAATTTCCTGACATTTTCTTAGTTGCATCTCAGAGCAAAACCCATGGTCCGCAGAGAGCTTCCAAAGCATCAGAGGGATCTCATTGCTGAAAGATTGATATCTTTCAGCAATGAGATCCCTCTGGAGTAGGTTACAAAATAATTTCCAAAGCATTAGATATACCATGGAACACAGCGAAGACCGTCATCATCAAGAAGAGAAAATTTGGCACAACAGAGACATTACCAAGAACGGGACGTCCCTCCAAAGTTGATGAAAAGACGAGAAGAAAACTGGTCAGGGAGGCTTCAAAGAGGCCAACAGCAACATTAAAGGAAATGCAGGAATTTCTGGCAAGTACTGGCTGTGTGCTACATGTGACAACAATCTCCCGTATTCTTCATGTGAATGGGCTATGGGATAGGGTGGCAAGATGGAAGCATTTTCTTACAAAGAAAAACATCGAAGCCCGGCTGAAGTTTGCAAAAACAAGCATCAAGTCTCAAGTTATGGTCTGGTGAAACCAAGGTTGAACTTTTTGGCCATAATTCCAAAAGGTATGTTTGGTGCAAAAACACCACTGCACATCACCCAAAAGAACACCATACCCACAGTGAAGCATGGTGGTGGCAGCATCATGCTTTGGGGCTGTTTTTCTTCAGCTGGAACCGGGGCCTTAGTCAGGGTGGAGGGAATTATGAACAGTTCCAAATACCAGGCAATTTTGGCACAAAACCTTCAGGCGTCCGTTAGAAAGCTGAAGAGGAAGTTCACCTTTCAGCACGACAACAAAGCAAAGCATACATCCAAATCCACAAAAGCATGGCTTCACCAGAAGACTAACGTTTTAGAATGGCCCAGCCAGAGCCCAGACCTGAATCCAATTGAACATCTATGGGGTGATCCGAAGAGAACTGTGCACAGGAGAGGTCCTCGCAATCTGACAGATTTGGAGCACTTTTGCAAAGAAGAATGGGCAAATATTGCCACGTCAAGATGTGCCATGCTAAAAGACTCCTACCCAAAAAGACTGAGTGCTGTAATAACATCAAAAGGTGCTTCAACAAAGTATTAGTTTAAGGGTGTGCACACTTTTGAAACCAGGTTAGAGTCTTTTTATTTTTTCCCCTCAAAGATTTCAGATTTTTTTCAATTAGGTCACATTAAAGGTGAAAAAAGTTCTGACATGATTTATCTTTGTCTCATTCTTTTACATCACAAGAACCTAGCATTTTAACAGGGGTGTGTAGACTTTTTATATCCATCATAAACATCACATTTTTAGGTCACTGTGTCAAGTTAAATATAATTTAATACTTGGAACACATCTTGATAAGGAATAAAGTATATATGATAAGGAAGGTCTGGTAGACCCGATTATCTAACAGCGGTTTTAAACCAGTCCAAAATATTTTGGGTAGCCTTCCACAAGCTTCTCACAATAAGCTGCTGGAATTTTGGCCCATTCCTCCAGACAAAACTGGTGTAACCATGTCAGGTTTGTAGGCCTCCTTGCGTGAAGATACTTTTTCAGTTCTGCCCACAAATCAGATTGAGGTCAGGGCTTTGTGATGGCCACTCCAATACCTTGACTTAGTTGTCCTCAAGCCATTTTGCCGACTTTGGCAGTATGCTTGGGGGTTTTTGTCCATTTGGAAGACCCATTTGTGACAGAGGTTTAACTTCCTGGCTGATGTCTTGAGATGTTGCATCAATATTTCCATATAATTTTCCCACAACATGATGCTGCCACCCCCATGCTTCACGGTTGGGATCATGTTCTTCGGCTTGCAAACCTCACCCTTTTTCCTCCAAACATGACAATGGTCATTATGGCCAAACAGTTAAATATTTGTTTCATTAGCCCAAAGGACATTTCTCCAAAAAGTTAGATCTTTGTCCCCATGTGCACTTGCAAACTGTAGTCTGGCTTGTTTTATGGTAGTGTTGGAGCAGTGGCTTCTTCCTTTTCTGAGCAGCCATTCAGGTTACGTCAATATATGACTTGTTTTATGTGGATATAGATACTTGTCTACCAGTTTCCTCCAGCATCTTCACAAGGTCTTTTGCTGTTGTTCTGGGATTGATTTGCACTTTTTGCACCAAACTACATTCACCTCTAGGACGACAGAATGCATCTCCTTCCTGAGAAGTATGATTGCTGCATGGTCCCATGGTGTTTATACGTTTGTACTATTGTTTGTACAGATGAACATAGTACCTTCAGGCATTTGGAAATTGCTCTCAAGGAAGAACAAGGCTTGTGGAGGTCAACAATTTTTTTGAAGGTTTGAAAATACATCCACAGGTACACCAATTCAGTACAACTCCTATCAGAAGCTAATGGTCTAAAGGCTTGGAATAATTTTCTGGAATTTTCCAAGCTGCTTAAAGGCACAGTTAACTTGGTGTATGTAACCTTCTGACCCACTGGAACGGTGATATAGTCTAGATACAGAAACATTCTGTCTGTAAACAATTGTTGGAAAAATTACTCCTGTCTTGCACAAAGTAGACGTGCTAACCGACTTGCCAAAACTATAGTTTGCTAATATTAAATCTGTTGAGTGATTAAAAAATGAGTTTTAATGACTTCAACCTAAGTGTATGTAAACTTCTGACTTCAACTGTGCGCACGCACACACATATATTGTATATAATTTCTGGAAACAATTAAGAGACTACTACAAATGTTCAGTTTCTCTGGATTTACAATTTATATGTATGAGTTTGAGTAAAATAAATATACTGACAACATTTCTCCCAAATTCCAAATAAAAATGGTCATTTAGAGCATTTATTTGCAGAAATTACATCTGGTCAATATAACAAAAAAAAAAAAAAAGGGTGTTTTCAGACCTCAAATAATGCAAAGAAAACAAGTCCATATTAATTTATAAACACAATACTAATGTTTTAACTTCAAAAATCAATATTTGGTGGAATAACCCTGATTTTCAATAACAGATTTCATGCGTCTTTGCATGCCTTCCAAGTTCAAGTTCAAGTTCATTTTATTTATATAGCACATTTTATAACAACCACTGACTGACCAAAGTGCTTTACACAACTACAAAATTAAAAGACACCAACACCATGTGTAGTAGCACATCATAAAACAGTACAACAAGGTTAAGAACACCTTAAAACGGGAGACGTCCAAGCAGTCTCAGAGACTATCAGTAGTAGAAAATAAAAACAGAGAAAACAGTAACAGGTTTAATACTAGTATCATACTTGAAGGAGAGAAATATAAAATAGACAGAAAAAAATATATAACTATAAATATATCTATAGAAACACCCATACACACACACATACACATACGTATATATATATATATATACATACACACACATACATACACACACATATATGTACACATATACACACACATACATATACACGTATATGCACCTTATTTGTAGGCCAAAGACAACAAGTGCATTTTTAAAAGTGACTTAAAAGAAATCACAGAAGGGGCTATCCGAACGTCCAAGGGCAAATTGTTCCACAACCGAGGCCCAACCACAGAAAAGGCTCGATCCCCTCTACGTTTAAGTCTGCATTGAGGGACTTGTAACAGATTTTTTTCACCTGATCTCAGACTTCTTGACGGCGTGTAAGGTTGAAGCAGTTCAGTTAGGTAGCTAGGCGCTTGGTTGCATAGAGCTTTGTACACAAATAACAGGATTTTAAACTCAGTTCTGAAATGAATGGGCAACCAGTGAAGAGACCTCAGAATTGGGGTGATGTGGTCACTTTTCCGACCATTTGTGAGGAATCTTGCAGCGGCATTTTGCACCAGTTGAAGACGAGCTGTTTGCGTTTTCGAGATACCGCAGTAAAGTGAATTGCAGTTATCTACACCTGTGGTGATAAAAGCATGAACAGCCATCTCAAGAGTTTTGTGATTAAGAAAAGGTTTGACTTTTGACAACAGCCGCAGGTGATAAAAACTAGAGCTTATTACAGAAGAGATTTGCTTTTCAAAATTTAAAGACTCATCCAGACAAACGCCCAAGTTCCGCACACTTGCAGAACTAAATGCCGCTAGTCTGCCTAGGTCAAAGGTAACAGCCTGGGGATTACCAGTGGACCCGAAAACAATGATCTCTGTTTTGTTTTCATTTAAAAACAAAAAAATTTTTATCCAGCCAAAATTTTACTTCATCCAGACAACCTAACAATGATGAAAGGGCAGAGGGATCATTTCTCTTGATTGGAACATACAATTGGGTGTCGTCTGCATAGCAGTGAAAAGATACCCCATGTCTTCTTAGAATGGTGCCCAGTGGTAAGATGTAGAGGGAAAAGAGAGAAGGCGCTAAAATAGAACCTTGAGGAAGGCCACAGGTTAGATGCGCAGCAGACGAAGAGCAATTTCCTTGCTTTACTCTGAAAGTACGACCCGAGAGATAAGATTGGAACCACTGGAGGACGACACCTTTTAGCCCCACATCATATTCTAGTCTGGATAACAGGATAGAGTGGTCGATAGTATCAAAAGCTGCCGACAGATCAAGAAGAAGAAGAGTCTCCAGTGTCAGTGGAGCGATAGATGTCATTTAACACTCTCAGCAGAGCAGATTCAGTACTGTGAGCAGACTTAAAACCAGACTGAAATTTTTCAGAGATATCATTGCATTTTAGAAAGGGCTGGAGTTGGTCAAGAACAACTTTTTCCAACACCTTAAAAACAAAAGGTAAAACTGAGATAGGACGGAAATTATTTAACACGGTGGGATCCAGTGAAGGCTTCTTGAGCAAAGGAGTGACAGTGGCCTCCTTGAGGGCAGCAGGGATAGGGCTCTATAAGTAAGTAAGGTAAGGGAGGCATTTATTAACAAAGGACACCAATCCTGGCCCTACTGAATCGATAATCAATTTAAAAAACTTAGGAGAGATGATGTCTAGAGAGCAGTACGAAGGTTTTATCTTAGTGATAGTTTCTTTGAGGAGATTCAGAGTGATTGGCTCGAAAGCATCCCAGGTAACAGAATTCATCAACTGACTAATTGCTGAACGGCTGGCATTCATTGCATCTCAAGTTAGATATTTTGTCAATAAAAAATCTCAAGAAACGTTCACATAGCTCATCCGAAACATCATTCAATACATTTGCCGGAGGATTTAAAACCGAGTTTATAACAGAAAATAAAACCTTTGGTCTAGAGTGGTTAGCCATAATCATGTCAGAAAAGTGCGCAGCTTTTGCCGCCTTTATAGCATTTTGGTAGGTTGACAGGCTGTCTTTAAATAACTGAAGTGAAATATGTAGCTTGTCCTTCTTCCATTTGCGCTCAGCCTTTCTGCTAGCTTGTCTTATTCGCCGAATATCCACATTTCCACCAGTCTTTCACATTGCTGTTGTGATTTTATGCCACTCCTGGCTCAAAAATTAAAGCAGGAATTCAATAGACACTGGAATGGAATGGCTGCCATACATTTAGAGATGTTGATTTAATAAACATTTGGAGTAGTCAAAATGTTTTCCAGAGCTGTGTACGTGTGTGTGTGTGTGTATATATATATATATATATATATATATATTATATATACAGTGAGGAAAATAAGTATTTGAACACCCTGCTATTTTGCAAGTTCTCCCACTTAGAAATCATGGGGTCTGAAATTGTCATCGTAGGTGCATGTCCACTGTGAGAGACAATCTAAAAAAAAAAATTCAGAAATCACAATGTATGATTTTTTAACTATTTATTTGTATGATACAGCTGCAAATAAGTATTTGAACACCTGAGAAAATCAATGTTAATATTTGGTACAGTAGCCTTTGTTTGCAATTACAGAGGTCAAACGTTTCCTGTAGTTTTTCACCAGGTTTGCACACACTGCAGGAGGGATTTTGGCCCACTCCTCCACACAGATCTTCTCTAGATCAGTCAGGTTTCTGGGCTGTCGCTGAGAAACACGGAGTTTGAGCTCCCTCCAAAGATTCTCTATTGGGTTTAGGTCTGGAGACTGGCTAGGCCACGCCAGAACCTTGATATGCTTCTTACAGAGCCACTCCTTGGTTATCCTGGCGGTGTGCTTCGGGTCATTGTCATGTTGGAAGACCCAGCCTCGACCCATCTTCAATGCTCTAACTGAGGGAAGGAGGTTGTTCCCCAAAATCTCGCAATACATGGCCCGGTCATCCTCTCCTTAATACAGTGCAGTCGCCCTGTCCCATGTGCAGAAAAACACCCCCAAAGCATGATGCTACCACCCCCATGCTTCACAGTAGGGATGGTGTTCTTGGGATGGTACTCATCATTCTTCCTCCAAACACGGTTAGTGGAATTATGACCAAAAAGTTCTATTTTGGTCTCATCTGACCACATGACTTTCTCCCATGACTCCTCTGGATCATCCAAATGGTCATTGGCAAACTTAAGATGGGCCTTGACATGTCCTGGTTTAAACAGGGGAACCTTCCGTGCCATGCATGATTTCAAACCATGACGTCTTAGTGTATTACCAACAGTAACCTTGGAAACGGTGCTCCCAGCTCTTTTCAGGTCATTGACCAGCTCCTCCCGTGTAGTTCTGGGCTGATTTCTCACCTTTCTTAGGATCATTGAGACCCCACGAGGTGAGATCTTGCATGGAGCCCCAGTCCGAGGGAGATTGACAGTCATGTTTAGCTTCTTCCATTTTCTAATGATTGCTCCAACAGTGAACCTTTTTTCACCAAGCTGCTTGGCAATTTCCCCGTAGCCCTTTCCAGCCTTGTGGAGGTGTACAATTTTGTCTCTAGTGTCTTGGACAGCTCTTTGGTCTTGGCCATGTTAGTAGTTGGATTCTTACTGATTGTATGGGGTGGACAGGTGTCTTTATGCATAATAAATAATAAATGGAGTGGAGGTGGACATTTTAAAGACAGACTAACAGGTCTTTGAGGGTCAGAATTCTAGCTGATAGACAGGTGTTCAAATACTTATTTGCAGCTGTATCATACAAATAAATAGTTAAAAAATCATACATTGTGATTTCTGGATTTTTTTTTTAGATTATGTCTCTCACAGTGGACATGCACCTACGATGACAATTTCAGACCCCTCCATGATTTCCAAGTGGGAGAAAATAGCAGGGTGTTCAAATACTTATTTTCCTCACTGTATATATATAAGCAATATCACACGAGCAAGAGTGTGATATGGCCCTATATCAGCACTCCTGTGATTCAGCCGGCGGCCGAGTGCCTTAGGTAATTACAGCACTAAATGATGTTGAGGTGTGATATTGCGCATATATATATATATATACACACACACACACACACACATATATATATATATACACTAATGTTTTAACTTCAAAAATCAATATTATTGTTTTGTGGTTCAGAACAAATGATGCGTCCAAGCCTCCGTATGTAATTCAAAAAGTTCACTTCAGAAATAGTATCACTGCTTGTGCTGTTTCTAACAAGTTCATGGACAAACAAGGATAGATGGCTGGATGTGTGTGTGAATTATTTTTTTTTATCGATAGCCCTAATATATATATAATATATACATACACACACACACACACATCCTGTATATTCTTTTTGACAAACTTGAAGATGTGTGCTTACTGTACGATGCAGAGTCAATAAATTGGTGTGACCCTAAATGGCTTCAAGTAAGTCACTCCTGACATATATCCTATTGTGTCAGGTACTCCTATTGTGTCAACTCACTCTTCTTTAGGGAACCAGGGTTATACATATAACCGAAACAATGTGTGCACAAGGAAACAAAACTGTTAATTAGAGGTCGACCGATATTGTTTTTTTCAGGCCGATGCCGATCTTTTGAAATCCGGGTCGGCCGATGGACGATTAATGCTGCCGATTTATTTTGGCCGATAATTGGCCGATATGTGCTTGTTTTTAACCTCTTATTTGAACCTTTTATTTGAAAGATAAAATTTAACACAAATAATTACTTAAGATAGACAAAATTTCTCAACAAATACATTTATTGAACACTTGACCAATCTGCACTTGTACACTTAAAATTAAAAATGTATAATGTAAAAACATATTGTATAAATAATGTATAACAAATATATTAAATAAACAAAGCAGGTGTTACTGAACTGCTCCGAGACACGAAGGTTGAGATCCAAATGCAGCTTTAATTAAGGGGCAATCCAGACACGTAATCCAATATTCAGAGCATCCAAGAGAAGCACAGGCATAACTAGGGATGGGTATCATTAAGGTTTTAATGGTATTACTATCTTACCGATACTGCTTATCGATCCGGTACTTTAACGGTATTCTTAACGGTTCTTTTTGTTATATATATATATATATATATACATACACACACACATATATACATACATATATATACATATATACATATATAATTTTATTTCAGGAAGGTCTAACATTACTGTTCAGGTGTGGTCTAAAAAGAAATCTAATAAAGTAATCAATTGTAAAATAACACTGCATAGTTTATCATAGATAGATTAATGCTCATTAATGCAGAAGTTATTCATTCAAGAGCTGTAAGTGATTTTCTCTTTGCCTTTTGTTGTTTGATTCGCAGTAATGGCTCAATCGTCACATGTTTAATAGACAGCTTCCGCCTATCTCTTGCGCTCTTTTTATTATTAAACGCGTCCCGCAATTTAGCAACAGTAGCATTTTACAACAATCACCGATCGTGCTGATTCTGACGTTAAGTTTGAGTTTTAGGGAGAAATGTCAGTGCACCGCTGTGAAGGGAAGGAAGTTGTGCTAGACAGAATGCGGCTTATGTATAAATATTATTTTTATAATCTTTGGAAGGCGAAATCTAAAATAAAATCAGACTAATAATCACAGATCTAAACCAGGCTATGTTTGAATGTTTAGTTCTGTCACTCATTATGCTGTGCTCGTGTTGGGCTCGTGTTTTGCTTGCTGTAGCACCGCGTGAGCGAGTTCTCTCTCTCTCTCTCTGACTGCGAATAGCTAAATTGCATCACAGACAAATGGTTTCATATTATTATACATAGAAATGGCTGGCGAGATAAAATAACTCTCTTTATAGCAATAATATATGTATTTTCTTAATTTCTCCAGTACCGACAGCAGAACCGATAACGTCCGAGCTTACCAAAGCCAGTCCTTCAAATACTGCATTGGTATATTTTTATTACTTATTTATCTGCATTGAGTGACAACCCTCTCAAATATAAGACACACAAACAGAACAAATAAAAGTCTCAGATTCACTGTCTGTAATTGCAAAATTCTTGCTTCCTTATTGTGACATGATAGCAACCCTTCTGCTGTGATAATGCAACTTCAACTACGCTATCAATATCCAAAGTAGCCGAACGTCATGTCAACTATCGCGTTTGTCACGTTTTTTTCTTGAAGTTGGCAGTAACATATCAAAAGTTTTTAATTAAATCTAAAGAAGTTATACAAATTTAACCCTTACTGTTTTCTCCAAGGAACTTATCTCCTTCCTTGAGGTCTGCTCACTCTGCTGGAAAATGACTCTAGGGGCAGCGTGCGTCGAACACGTGTTCCACAACAACACTAGGCTGCCCACAGATGCGCCTGCCTAATAATCGGCTTGATATGCGTGGATATTGGCCGATGCCGATTATGTAAAAATGCAAAAAAATCGGCCGATTAATCGGTCGACCTCTACTGTTAATAGACTCCAAGACCTGGATTTAGCAATAGTGAAGTGACCGAAAATTTACAATATAAAATTTAAAAACATAAAAAATGAATAAATATTTGCATATTAAATGCATATTAAATAAAATACATTGGAATTTAATTTACAATATTAATTGTTAATATTAGTCAAGTAGAGTATGTAAGATATAACATACCAATCGGTTGGCCTCATCGTCTGCTCTTGAGCCAATGGCCAAAATCTCAGAGGTGTTGTTGAAGCATAAAGAGGTTGCTGGTGTCACCAGGTTCATGATGCTCTTCAGAGGTTTGGGCTCTACACTGTGCAAGCATTCTTTCTGTGAGTAGATGTTCACCACACCAGATTGAGAGCTACAAATGAAACACACAAATGTTCTACAGGATTCACAGACAGATTTTCACATCATTTCTTCATGCAATAAAGGTATGGGAGATTGTGTTTTATTCTGAATATAAAAAATATAGAATTTTATACAGCTTTATAAAATTGGATGACTACACAGAAATCAGAAGAAACTGCTATCTACCATTTATAACAAATATTATTTTTAAAGATTTCTAAAACAAAGTTACAGTTTTGTGTGAAACTGAATAAATATAGTGCCATGAAGTTTTATGAATATGTTACTATATTAAATTGTGTGATATACAGTGGGTACGGAAAGTATTCAGACCCCCTTAAATTTTTCACTCTTTGTTATATTGCAGCCATTTGCTAAAATCATTTAAGTTTTTCTCCTCATTGTTGTACACACAGCACCCCATATTGACAGAAAAACACAGAATTGTTGACATTTTTGCACATTTATTAAAAAAAAAAAATCTGAAATATCACATGGTCCTAAGTATTCAGACCCTTTGCTGTGACACTCATATATTTAACTCAGGTGCTGTCCATTTCTTCTGATCATCCTTGAGATGGTTCTACACCTTCAATTGAGTCCAGCTGTGTTTGATTATACTGATTGGACTTGATTAGGAAAGCCACACACCTGTCTATATAATAATACCTTACAGCTCACAGTGCATGTCAGAGCAAATGAGAATCATGACGTCAAAGGAACTGCCTGAAGAGCTCAGAGACAGAATTGTGGCAAGGCACAGATCTGGCCAAGGTCACAAAAAAAATTTCTGCTGCCCTTAAGGTTCATAAGAGCACAGTGGCCTCCATAATCCTTAAATGGAAGACGTTTGGGACGACCAGAACCCTTCCTAGAGCTGGCCGTCCGGCCAAACTGAGCTATCGGGGGAGAAGAGCCTTGGTGAGAGAGGTAAAGAAGAACCCAAAGATCACTGTGGCTGAGCTCCAGAGATGCAGTCGGGAGATGGGAGAAAGTTGTAGTAAGTCAACCATCACTGCAGCCATCCACCAGTCGGGGCTTTATGGCAGAGTGGCCCGACGGAAGCCTCTCCTCAGTGCAAGACACATGAAAGCCTGCATGGTGTTTGCTAAAAAACACCTGAAGGACTCCAAGATGGTGATAAATAAGATTCTCTGGTCTGATGAGACCAAGATAGAACTTTTTGGCCTTAATTCTAAGCGGTATGTGTGAAGAAAACCAGGCACTGCTCATCACCTGTCCAATACAGTCTCAACAGTGAAGCATGGTGGTGGCAGCATCATGCTGTGGGGGTGTTTTTCAGCTGCAGGGACAGGACGACTGGTTGCAATCGAGGGAAAGATGAATGCGGCCAAGTACAGGGATATCCTGGACAAAAACCTTCTCCAGAGTGCTCTGGACCTCAGACTGGGCCGAAGGTTCACCTTCCAACAAGACAATGACCCTAAGCACACCGCTAAAATAACGAATGTGTGGCTTCACAACAACTCTGTGACAGTTCTTGAATGGCCCAGCCACAGCCCTGACTTAAACCCAATTGAGCATCTCTGGAGAGACCTGAAAATGGCTGTCCACCAACATTTACCATCCAACCTGACAGAACTGGAGAGGATCTGCAAGGAGGTATGGCTGAGGATACCCAAATCCAGATGTGAAAAACTTGTTGCATCTTTCCCAAAAAGACTCATGGCTGTATTAGCTCAAAAGGGTGCTTCTACTAAATACTGAACAAAGGGTCTGAATACTTAGGACCATGTGATATTTCAGTTTTTCTTTTTTAATAAATGTGCAAAAATGTTTTTCTGTCAATATGGGGTGCTGTGTGTACAATAATGAGGAAAAAAATTAACTTAAATGATTTTAGCAAATGGCTGCAATATAACAAAGAGTGAAAAATTTAAGGGGGTCTGAACACTTTCCGTACCCACCGTATCAGCATTATATCAGTTGTCCTGCTCTCTGGATATCGGCAATTAAAAACCCCATATCATTCAACCACTATAAAATACCATCTTTTTTTTAGGGGCCAATCACTGAAGGTGCTGTGGCACCTTTTTTCAAATCAAATCACTTTGTCACACTACTGTGTACACAAGTGCAACAGTAGGTGAAAGTCAAGTGTTCAAAAGTCTGATTGCTTGGGTGAAGAGACTGTCATGTAGTCGGCTGGTGCGGGTCCTGATGCTGCGATATCGCCTGCCTGATGGTAGCAGTGAGAGCAGCCCATGACTCTGGTGGCTGCAGTCTCTGATGATCCTCCGAGCTTTTTTCACACACCGCCTGTTATAGATGTCCTGGAGGGAGGGAAGCTCACCTCCGATGATGTTTCTGGCAGTTCGCACCACCCTTTGCAGGTCTTTGCGGTTGTGGGCGTTGCTATTGCCATACCAGGCGGTGATGCAGCCAGTCAGGATGCTCTCTACAGTACTAGTGTAGAACCGTGTGAGGATGTGGTGGTACTTGGAACTTGAAACTGCTGACTCTCTCCACCGGTGCTCCATTAATGGTGATGGGGCTGTGTTTGAGGATGTGGTGGTTCAGTCCAAACATCCTCAGCCATCTCAGGAAGAGGCACTGGTTCTTCACAATGGCCTCAGTGTGGACGGATCATGTGAGTTCCTCAGTAATGTGGACAGAGGAACTTGAAGCTGCTGACTCTCTCCACCGGTGCTCCATTAATGGTGATGGGGCTGTGTTCTCTGTCTTTCTCCCTGATGTCCACTACAAGCTCCTTGGTTTTACTGACGTTGAGAGAGAAGTTGTGCTCCTGACACCAGCGTGTCAGAGTGTGCACCTCTTCTTTGTAGGCTGTTTCATCATTGTCAGTGATCAGACCTACTCGTATCGTTAGCAAACTTAAAGGGGTCATATAATGGTACATGCACTTTTTCAAGTTGATTGTACTGAAATGTGTGTTGGCTGTCCCTGTACACAACCATCCTATTATGATAAAAATCCATCCAGTGTTTTTGTTTTAATCTCCTTATATATTTTCCCCTTCCTCAAATCGAGCCGTTCGACCGTGTGACGTCACACGGTCGGACGCCCCTCCCAGGATTGTTGATTGACAGCAGTGTTTCAACACAGACCCGCCCTCGCTCGTGAGCGAGCTGTCAATCATAGTCCGTCATCATTGTTGATACACTGGAGCAGAATGGCGCCCAAGCGATTATGGTGTTCTGTTCTTCGGTGTAATAACGAACACAGCAGTCATTTTGATGTTCCTAAATCTGAACTGCTGAAGACGCAGTGACTGAGTTTTGTTTACGATGGGAATATTCCCCACGAGCAACGTCAATGCGTTCATGTTTGCGCGAATCATTTTTCACCAGACTGCTTTATAAACGAGGGTCAGTATAAAGCTGGTTTTGCTAAGAAGCTGCTGCTGAAAAAAGATTCGGTACCAACTATTTATATTCCCTCTGCACCTCCAGAAGAAGTGTAACGTTTTATTAACCTTTATATTAATCTTTGCAAATCGCTAACCCTAACAGAGGGGCGGGGTGACCAAAGCTCATTATCATTTAAAGTCATATGCACTGAAACGGCGTGCTGAAAACAGAGCTGTTTCTGAGCAGGTAAAATTAGTGTTTTCTTAAAATACTAATGAGAATTTTTAATAAAAGTATATTACAAAGTTTTAATTTAGACCCTAAAGATTCATATTAACTTGTACAAAAATGGCATTATATGACCCCTTTAATGATGGCATTGGAGCTATGTGTTGCCACACAGTCATGTGTGTATAGTGAATACAGGAGTGGGCTGAGAACACAGCCCTGCGGGGCTCCAGTGTTGAGGGTCAGTGATGAGGAGATGTTGCTGCCCATTCTAACCACCTGACGTCTGCCTGACAGGAAGTCAGGATCCAGCTGCACAGAGAGCTGTTTAAGCCCGGAGTTTCTCATCAAGCTTGGATGGCACTATGGGGTTGAATGCTGAGCTGTAGTCTACAAACAGCATTCTCACATATGTGTTCCTTTTCTCCAGGTGGGAGAGAACAGTGTGTATTGTAGATGCAATGGCATCATCAGTGGAGCGGTTGTTGCGGTAGGCAAACTGCAATGGGTCCAAAGAGGGGGGCAGAGCAGATGTAATCTCTGATTAACCTCTAAAAGCATTTGCTGGTGATGGGGTCAGAGCAACAGGACGCCAGTCATTTAAGCAAGTGATTTTGGCTTGCTTCGGTACAGGCACAATGGTTGATGTTTTGAAGCATGTGGGGACTACAGACAGGGAGAGGGACAGGTTGAAAATGTCCGTAAAAACACCAGCCAGTTGGTTCATGCACGTTCTGATGACGCGGCCCGGAATGCTGTCTGGACCCGCGGCTTTACGGATGTTCACCCGTCGGAAGGATCAGGTTACATCCGCAACAGAGACGGAGAGTGAACCATCCTCTGTAGCGTCAGCCGCGAGTGCTCTCTCCGCGAGGGCGGTGTTGTCCTCAAAACTAGCATAAAATGAATTAAGCTCATCCGGGAGTGAGGCAGCGGTGTTTATGGCGGAGTTTTTATTCCGTTTATAGTCCGTGATGATGTTAATTCCCTGCCACATGCTTCTGGAGTTTGTGGTGTTGAACTGTCCTTCAATTTTGTGCCTGTACTGGCGTTTGGCTGCTCTGATAGTGTTACGGAGGGCATAACTGGCTTGTTTACGCTCCTCCGCATTCCCGTAATTAAAAGCGGAGGTCCGTGCACCGAGTGCCGCACGAACCTCGCCGTTAACCCATGGTTTCTGGTTGGGGTAGATCCGTATTGTTTTGGTTGGCATAACATCCTCTATGCACTTACTGATGTAACACATTACACTATCTGCGTAAACCTCGATGTCGTCATCAGAGGGGGACCGGAACATCTCCCAGTCCGCGTGATAAACAGTCTTGTAGCGCAGAGTCTGATTGGTCTGACCAGCACTGGATCGTTCTGAGGGTGGGTGCTTCCCACTCAGTTTCTGCCTGTAAGCGGGCAGAAGCAGAAGAGTGGTCCGATTTGCCAAATGGTTGGCGGGGGAGGGATTTGTAGCCATCCCGGAAAGGAGAATAGCAGTGGTCCAAGATCCTGCCTCCTCGTGTGTTGAAGCTGATGTGTTGGTGGTATTTTGGTGCCATTGTTTTAAAATTGGATTTGTTAAAGTCCCCGGGCAACAACGAAAGCAGCCTCCGAGTGTGTGGTTTCCTGCTCACTTATACACCCAGACAGTTCCTTGAGTGCCCGGTCTGTGTCGGCTTGTGGGGGGATGTACACAGCTGTGATGACCGCTGTGAATTCCCTCGGTAGCCAGAATGGTCGACACAGAAGCATGAGATATTCCAGATCAGGAGAGCAGAAAGACTTGATTAAATGTACGTTCCTCTGATCACACCATGATTTGTTGATCATAAAACATACACCACCACCTCTGCTTTTACCTGAGAGGTCTTTCGCTCTGTGCACGGAGAACCCCGCGGGTTCAGTGGCCGAGTCTGGAATCTCCGCAGCCAGCCAGGTTTCTGAAAGGCATATAACGCAGCAGTCCCTCGTCTCTCGTTGGAAAGAGATCCGCGCTCTCAGCTCGCAGAGTTTGTTGTCCAGAGACTGAACATTTGCAAGTAGAATACTGGGTAGCGGGGGTCGATTTGCGCGACGTCTTACTCTGATGAGAACGCCGGCTCCTTTTCCCCTTTTCCTTCTGCGTTTCCGCAGCCGGGCAGCCCAGACAAAGGGCTCCGCTGGCGTGTTCGTAAACAGCGGGTCGGGGTTGAGGAATTTGAAGTCCGGTTTTCGGTGTGTAATTGCCGAACCAATGTCCAAAAGCGTTTGTCTGTCATACACAATAAGGTAGACAGCATCCAAGACAAAAAAAAACACAAAACTGTAAACAAAAGAAAATGCAGTGTTTTGACGGAGCCCGGAACTTTTTTCCGCATTTTTATGAGCATGAGTACATGAGGGCAGTACCATACTAGGGTTGCAGTGGTATACCAGTTTCACGGTACACCACGGTTTGAAAATTGACGGTTATCATACCATGTACATTTGCTTATCTATGGAATTGAGAAAAAAATGCAACTGGACGGAGAATCTCACATTCAGCAGAGAAAATGTCAAAGAAAAGCGAGTTGAGGGTCTATTCGACTGAGTCGCGGACAGCAGAAAAAGAACAATGCCATGGCTCTCCCATTGAAGATATTTCATCGGCCGACTATTTAGGACTGCGGAGGCAGATTTAGTGATAATCTCGCAAACAGCTAAAGCAGACATGGGCAACAAACAGCCTGCTGGCTGGATCAGGCCCTCCACATGGTTTAATGTGGTTCGCAGCTCATTTATTGTAAAAGCGTTTTTATTTTTCATTGGATATTTCAATTAACTTGCATTGGGACGTCACGCGTCTCCACAAGCGTTTAACATGCTCAGGGTTGCCAGATAAGAGATGAAACACCCCCAGTTTGAGATTTATACTTGCGCAAAATGGAAATATTCCGCCTAATGTTATACTTATTTTGTGCAATCTGGCAACCAAGCACGTCTTGCTTTCCCCTTTGAACAAATTTTGCGAACTGTAGCGCAATATTCTGCTCAAGGAAAGGTGAAAAGAGTGTCCATTCTTGAGGCTGCTTGTGATGTTTGGTGCTACTAATTTTGCAGGTAAAACTTCTTAGTGATTAAATGAAATATAAAAGTAGATCTCAGCATCATTGACACAGGGAGGGGTAATCATTGACATGCGAGCAAAAGCAAGCCAGAGACGAATATGTAAATGTATTTTTTATTTGTGAAATTTAGAAATGTTGAAGTCCCTTCCTGCCTGTATGTTAATCTAACTCTTGAAGTAATAATTTATCATATTCATGCAGCCTGTGTTATTCAGTTGTGTGCTGAAACCATCGAGGAGACCCGCATCATGACACTTTTAGCATGTAAACGGGTAAAGTTAAAAAAAAAAATAAAAAAAACATGTAAACTCGCCTGCTTTGAGACAAACAAGAAATGTTATATAAATTTCATTAGATTCCTCCGTAGGAGGGAATCTATTGTATTTGTCAGTATTATTAGATTCCTACATAAGGAGGGAATCTATTGTATTTGACGGTTTTATTAGATTCCTCCGTAGGAGGGAATCTATTGTATTTGTCAGTATTATTATTATTATTAGATTCCTCCGTAGGAGGGAATCTATTGTAATTGATGGTTTTATTAGATTCCTCCGTAAGGAGGGAATCTATTGTATTTGTCGGTTTTATTATTATTAGATTCCTCCGTAGGAGGGAATCTATTGTGATTGATGGTTTTATTATTATTAGATTCCTCCGTAGGAGGGAATCTATTGTAATTGATGGTTTTATTATTATTATTATTATTATTATTAGATTCCTCCGTAAGGAGGGAATCTATTGTATTTGATCGGTTTTATTATTATTATTATTAGATTCCTCCGTAGGAGGAATCTATTGTATTTGATCGGTTTTATTATTATTAGATTCCTCCGTAGGAGGGAATCTATTGTAATTGATGGTTTTATTATTATTATTAGATTCCTCCGTAGGAGGAATCTATTGTAATTGATGGTTTATTATTATTATTATTATTATTATTATTATTATTAGATTCCTCCGTAGGAGGAATCTATTAGTAATTGATGGTTTTATTATTATTATTAGATTCCTCCGTAGGAGGAATCTATTGTAATTGATGGTTTTATTATTATTATTATTATTATTAGATTCCTCCGTAAGGAGGAATCTATTAGTATTTGATCGGTTTTATTAGATTCCTCCGTAGGAGAGGAATCTATTGTAATTGATGGTTTTATTATTATTATTATTAGATTCCTCCGTAGGAGGGAATCTATTGTAATTGATGGTTTTATTATTATTATTATTATTATTATTATTATTATTATTATTATTATTCTTCTTCTCCTTGAGCCCCAATAGCTCAAAAGTCACTGGTCAAAAATTTTCTAAATTGGCACATTGATACTCCATGCCAGCTGGTACCCCCAAACCAAGAATGGCCCACATTCAGCCCATAGGTGGCGCTACAGGCCACGCCCAAAAAACAAAATTCAAAGTGATACAATTTCCAGCCATTTGTCCAAATCTTCTGAAATTTGGTGTACATGCCTCATTCCTCATGGGGAACAAAAAAGCCTCAAGAACCCATAACTTCCGCCATGATGGATTTTCCCGTACGTTGAAAATTTCGAAAACCTACAAAACTCTTCTTCTCCTGAACCGTAGCTCAATTGACTTGAAATTTGGTACACATGTGTAGAATGGACATCCTTGAAAGCGTTACTTAGGAAAAATGAATACGATACAAAATGGCTGAAAGGCGTGTTTATGTAAATGTCCAAATTTTAACAATATATACGTGTCAATAAATCAAATGTAATTTTGACTGATGGTTTTCAAACCTAACATGCTTAAAGATGACATCACTCTGAAGTACTGTGCAAAAGAATGGCCATGCCAAAATTCCCATTTTCTGGTCAAAAATGTTCTAATTTGGTAAATTAATAGTACAGGCCAACAGGAATCCACAAACCAAGAATGACCGACATACGCCACTAGGGGCACTACAGGACAAGCCAAAATTCCCATTTTCTGGTCAAAAATGTTCTAATTCGGTACAAGAATAGTACAGGCCAACAGGAATCCACAAACCAAGAATGACCGACATTAAGCCACTAGGGAGCACTACAGGACAAGCCAAAATTCCCATTTTCTGGTCAAAAATTTTCTAATTTGGTACTTTGATACTACAGGCCAACAGGAACCCACATACCAAGTGTGGCCCACATTAAGCCCTTAGAGGTGCTACAGGCTACTCCAAAATTTCGTTTTCTGGTCAAAAGCGTTCTAATTTGGTACATTGATACTGCAGGTCAACAGGAACCCTCAAACCAAGAATGGCCAACATTAAGCCCTAGGGAGCACTACAGGCCATGCCGAAATTCCCATTTTCTGGTCAAAAATGTTCTAATTTGGTACATTAATAGTACAGGCCAAAGGAATCCACAAACCAAGAATGACCGACATTCACCACTAGGTGGGCTAGAGGCCAAGCCGAAATTCCCATTTTCTGGTCAAAAAGTTATAATTTGGTACATTGATACTACAGGCCAACAGGAACCCACAAACCAAGTATGGCCCACATTAAGCCATTAGAGGTGCTACAGGCCACTCCCAAAATTTAGTTTTCTGGTCAAAAATTTTCTAATATGGTACATTGATACTACTGGCCAACAGGAACCCACAAACAAAGAATGGCCAACATTAAGCCCTAGGGAGCACTAGAGGCCACTTCGAAATTCCCATTTTATGGTCAAAAATGTTCTAATTTGGTACATTGATACTACAGGTCAACAGGAACCCTCAAACCAAGAATGGCCAACATTCACCCCTAGGGAGCTACAGGTAATTCCCAAAAGTCCCATTTTCTGGTCAAATATTTTCTAATTATGTACATTGATACTACAGGCCAACAGGAACCCACAAACCAAGAATGACCCACATTTGCCCATAGGAGGCTACAGGCCACGCCCCAAAAAATATTTTCAAAGTGATACCATTTCCACGCCATTTAACCAATTCTTTTGAATCTTGGTGTACATGCCTCATTTCTCATTGGGAACAAAAACGCCTCAAGGATCCATAAGGTATGATGGATTTTCCTGTAGACTGAAAATGTTTAGTTTAGGATTCAGACAGAAATACATGTTTTTGGATTCATCCATTGAGAGGGTTTAACCCCAACCCTCTACTGATCAATTTGAAATGATTTGCCATTTTGAGGAGGAATCCGCATTGCTGCTTTGCAGCTATATTTATTATTATTATTATTATTATTATTATTCTTCTTCTCCTTGAGCCCCAATAGCTCAAAAAGTCACTGGTCAAAAATTTTCTAAATTGGCACATTGATACTCCATGCCAACGGGTACCCCCAAACCAAGAATGGCCCACATTCAGCCCATAGGTGGCGCTACAGGCCACGCCCAAAAAAACAAAATTCAAAGTGATACAATTTCCACGCCATTTGTCCAAATCTTCTGAAATTTGGTGTACATGCCTCATTCCTCATGGGGAACAAAAAGCCTCAAGAACCCATAACTTCCGCCATGATGGATTTTCCCGTACGTTGAAAATTTGCGAAAACCTACAAAACTCTTCTTCTCCTGAACCGTAGCTCCAATTGACTTGAAATTTGGTACACATGTGTAGAATGGACATCCTTGAAAGCGTTACTTAGGAAAAATGAATACGATACAAAATGGCTGAAAGGGCGTGTTTATGTAAATGTCCAAATTTTAACAATATATACGTGTCAATAAATCAAATGTAATTTTGACTGATGGTTTTCAAACCTAACATGCTTCAAGATGACATCACTCTGAAGTAC
>NC_068301.1:42137641-42245624 GCF_025860055.1 Xyrauchen texanus | reverse complement strand
GTGTGGGTTCCTGTTGGCCTGTAGTATCAAAGTACCAAATTAGAAAATTTTTGACCAGAAAATGGGAATTTTGGCTTGTCCTGTAGTGCTCCCTAGTGGCTGAATGTCGGTCATTCTTGGTTTGTGGATTCCTGTTGGCCTGTACTATTCTTGTACCGAATTAGAACATTTTTGACCAGAAAATGGGAATTTTGGCTTGTCCTGTAGTGCCCCCTAGTGGCGTATGTCGGTCATTCTTGGTTTGTGGATTCCTGTTGGCCTGTACTATTAATTTACCAAATTAGAACATTTTTGACCAGAAAATGGGAATTTTGGCATGGCCATTCTTTGCACAGTACTTCAGAGTGATGTCATCTTTAAGCATGTTAGGTTTGAAAAACCATCAGTCAAAATTACATTTGATTTATTGACACGTATATATTGTTAAAATTTGGACATTTACATAAACACGCCCTTTCAGCCATTTTGTATCGTATTCATTTTTCCTAAGTAACGTTTTCAAGGATGTCCATTCTACACATGTGTACCAAATTTCAAGTCAATTGGAGCTACGGTTCAGGAGAAGAAGAGTTTTGTAGGTTTTCGCAAATTTTCAACATATGGGAAAATCCATCATGGCGGAAGTTATGGGTTCTTGAGGCTTTTTGTTCCCCATGAGGAATGAGGCATGTACACCAAATTTCAGAAGATTTGGACAAATGGTGGAAATTGTATCACTTTGAATTTTGTTTTTTGGGCGTGGCCTGTAGCGCCACCTATGGGCGAATGTGGGCCATTCTTGGTTTGGGGGTACCCGTTGGCATGGAGTATCAATGTGCCAATTTAGAAAATTTTTGACCAGTGACTTTTTGAGCTATTGGGGCTCAAGGAGAAGAATAATAATAATAATAATAATAATAATAATATATAATAATAATAAAACCATCAATTACAATAGATTCCCTCCTACGGAGGAATCTAATAAAACCATAAATACAATAGATTCCTCCTACGGAGGAATCTAATAACAATAATAATAATAATAATAATAATAAACCTACAAATGAATAGATTCCTCATACAGAATCAATAATAATAATAATAATAATAATAAAACCGATCAATTACAATAGATTCCCTCCCTACGGAGGAATCTAATAATAATAATAATAATAATAATAATAATAATAATAAACCATCAATTACAATAGATTCCCTCCTACGGAGGAATCTAATAATAATAATAAAACCATCAATTACAATAGATTCCTCCTACGGAGGAATCTAATAATAATAATAATAATAATAATAATAATAATAAAACCATCAATTACAATAGATTCCCTCCTACGGAGGAATCTAATAATAAAACCATCAATTACAATAGATTCCCTCCTACGGAGGAATCTAATAATAATAATAAAACCATCAAATACAATAGATTCCCTCCTTACAGAGGAATCTAATAATAATAAATATAGCTGCAAGCAGCAATGCGGATTCCTCCTCAAAATGGCAAATCATTTCAAATTGATCAGTAGAGGGTTGGGGTTAAACGGAGGAATCTAATAATAATAATAATAATAATAATAATAAAACCGACAAATACAATAGATTCCCTCCTTACGGAGGAATCTAATAATAATAAAACCATCAAATACAATAGATTCCCTCCTTACGGAGGAATCTAATAATGTCACTTGATGCATGTCCTTATACTGGAAAACCATGAACAAAACTATACAACATAAAAGGAAATGTAACCCAGGATACATTAAATGCAGTTTATGTTTAATCTATGGCAGGTCGACACTTGATTTCCAATGTAAAATCTGTCCTGAAGCAAAACCAGTTGAGAACCACTCAGTTAAAGGGACAGACAGGAGCAGTCTGAAAGCTCGCACAGCTGATGTTATTTTTCATTTAGTAGTTAATATAACATGCTATGATAACATGTAAACTAACATGCTTTAGTTATATAACATGTTATAGTTGCATGCTATTTTTTATCATGTTTATAATTCTGTTAGATTTCTTATTTTTTCTATTTATTTTATTTTCAAAAGGGAGACTTTTTTTACACATCAATAAAATAAAATAGTGTTTGCTCAAAAATAAATAAATAACCCTTCTGTTTTCACAGATAATAGTTGTTATACCGTGAAACCATGATACTATCTGAGACTGTTATCATACCGTGAAAATCTCATACCGTTGCAACCCTACTCTTGTTTTGATTAGTCATTGTCTTGGCCTCATAGCATACTCCAAATTTGCGTTTTTATTCTGTAGTCTTATTAACTCTTTCAAATGCTTATTTTTACAGCACGGTCGAATTTGAAGGAAATGCGAGCCAGCCTACTGCCTACACAAAAGAATATCACAACAACATTATTAATTTCAGCAATAGCTCTTTTTATCAATCATTTAGGCCAAGCTAGATATTCTTGCAATATCCGTGCGTTCAGACCAGAGGCGGAGAGAGCGTCAAAATTCGCTCTGGCTGCCCTGCCAACAATGCTATCGAAAAATTAGTGGACGCTCTGACGTATTTGAAATAGGCGGCAACGTTCGTTGAGAGTGCTTAGTTTTGTTGTGGCAAAAAAAATTATTAACCAACCATTATCACTGCGTAAGAGACACTCTGAATCAAACAGTCTTTTAAAAGAATTTATTCTTGCAAGAAGGACCCAGTCATTACACAGGAGTTAATCTGTGCCGTGAGTGAGACGCGAAGCGGAGGGCTGACTTGTATTTTATACTCTTTTATCCCAAGGTCTATGACAGAAGCAGATCCTCCCCCTCTGCATTCCTCAGACACAGGGGCATTCCCTTGCAATGACTATCACTGATCAATGAGTATCAAAATTTCTACATCAGTTTCGTGAACTATATTTAAAGGGGCCACAAAACATCCAGACATGTCGACCGGTATCTTTTTGACGACATATCACAAGTAGCATATATCCTCATGAAATATTTTAATATATTATATAATATTATATAAACCACTTCATCAACTCACCTGGCACACCAACAATTTCAGACACCTTTGTCCACACATCGTTTTTTTAATTTTATTTATATCCCTGTAAGCAAACAGGTACAGATCAAATATTATGGGAAAACCTGCCACGGCAATAATCAGTTTCTCTTCCAATTTGTCTTCGGAACTAATGTTTGGGTGGAGCCAAAGTTTACACGGTTGTGTTCTCTAGACTCCGCTAGAGCGGAGCACTTCTATACTCCAATAGGTTGCCGCCGAACCGTGTCAAAGCTCATTACCATAATATTGGCTGCACTTGAACTTTCCTCTGACATGTTCAATCAATTGAATTTGCCACAGGTGGACTCCAATCAAAGTGTAATTTGGTTATGTCGGTTTATGGGAGAGGTACCTGCATCTCCAATATAGTTTGCAATAATGAAAATACCCTTGCGATTTAGGCGATACCTTTTTTTTTTAATATTATAATTTTATATTATTAAAATACATTGACTCAATTGTAATTCAGGCGATACCTTTTTAAAAGGTCAATGTGATAATATTCTAATACATTGTTTTTAATGTGGATTGATGACAGAAGCCATGTTTTGTTTTGTTTGAGTCACTCAGGACGACATCTAAGCTGCTGTGGGATTAGGAACTATAAATAAAAATCTTAAAGCTAAAAGTAGCTCCTAACGTGTAAATTTAAGAGCTACACTTAAAAATTAGGGTTAAGTCACTCCTAATTTTAGGACTTGTGAAATTTTCATTTTAGAGTAATTCATGTAACGTAATGCTCTAAGTAGCTCTTAAAATCACGACAACTTGGAAGTCATGCTGAGGACTTCTAAATCCTTAAGAGTGACTCAAAAATGAACCGAAGCAAGGCTTCTGCTTTATTAGGATATTATTATGACTTTTGATCTTTTTAAAAAGGTATCGCCTTTTTATAATATACAAAATATAATGTTGACATTATATCGTCTGAATCACAAAGGTGTTTACATTATTGTAAACTCGGATGCATCTAACTTTCCCACGAATCGAAGCAACACAATTACACCAGAGATAAAGGTTTTGACAACTCTGCTCTCCCTGGCCACAGACAAAATGACTGTGGCATGGATGAATTGGGAATTTCTGTCATCCGTCAGCAGTATAATAGATCAAACTATGAATACCCTCTCCAGACAATCATCCGACAATTCATATTGTGTTTTCTCCTGTAGATGTGCGCTCGCTGCAAAGAAAAAAAATGTGGCATTTATAGCCAACATGGGGCTACTCTGTCTATTGACGGTAATGATGGGATGCACACTCATTCATTGCATCGACACAGGCTAAAGAAATGTACACCACTGTTCAAAAGTTTGGTGTCACTTGCTTAATGTTTCTCATGATCTTAAAAACCTTTTGATCTGATGGCGTATGCTTAAATGTTTGAAATTGGTTTTGTAGACAAAAATATAATTGTGCCAAAATATTAATTTATTTAAAAAAATAAACTGTTTTTGAAATGGATGACTAGGACCGAATAATTAAGAAAAGCAGCCACTAAGTGCCCAGCATATAGATGGGAACTCCAATACTGTTTAAAAGTATCCCAGGGTGATGCTTCAAGAAGTTGGTTGAGAAAATGCCAAGAATACATTTCTGCAAAATCTAGGCAAATTGTGGCCACTTTGAAGATGCTAAAATATAACACTTTTTATTTGATTTTTTTTTTTGTCACAACATAAATCCCAGACATGAAGTTTTTCTAGAGTGTTTTGTCTGCCTGCTCTAAATCACAAGCATTTTATTAATAGTCACAGTGGCTACAGTTTCCCCGTAAGTGATGATTTTTGTTCTTTTGGACACAAGGGATTTCCATCCCGCAGTCCCATGTCCGTATTTACATCACATTTGACTAGGGCTGGGCGATTTAAACGATATTGATATTTATCACGATAAAGAACATCCACGATATTGACGATAAGCTTTTGGGGAATTTTCTATATTTACTGCGTGTTGCTAAAACATAAGTAGTTCGGCTTTCTCAGGCTGCGTTTCTACAGGGGTGGACTAAATCCACTCAAAGTAGAGCCCGAAGCCATTTGTTTTAAGAATAATGGCTGGCTGATGAAGTTATTGGCTGGCTAGCCGGCTCAGCCAAAACCTAAATGGCTGCTGCAGCCGCCAAACTTTTCATAGCTACAAATGGCTGAAGCTGCCACTTCATGTCTACAGATGTCTATGTTCAGTGGTGGACAGTAACGAAGTAAATGTAATTCGTTACTGTACTTAAGTAGCTTTTTTTGTGTATCTGTACTTTACTGAAGTATTTAAATTTGGGGAGACTTTTACTTTAACTCCACTACATTTCAAAGTCAAATATCTTTTTACTCTACTACATTTTCAAAATCAGTCGTTCCTTTTTATTTATGAGTGGATAAAAATGTAACTGGTCAAACGAGCCACCAATCACAGTACAGCAGCGCTTTGTTTTGAACTTGCCTTGGCGGCATCTACTAAGCCTGAACCAGGGGTGCGTTTCCCAAAAGCATCGTTAGCCAACTATGGTAGCAAGTTCCGTCGTTATCATCATAGTTCAACGAGTCGGTGTTTCCCGAAACCATCGTTCCAACAAACATTCGCAAACGGCATCGCAGAGTTGTGTGGTTGGAACGACAGCTCTCGACCTGTGGTTAGAAGCAGAGTTTCTTGTTATTATAACATGTGGGCTTAATAAATTATTATCTTGAGCCAAATAAGCAAGATGACATTCAGTACAATCAGTATCTTTTATTTAGAAGACATACAAATGTCCTTTATGTCTTTTAGTTTGTCAATAGATTTAAAGCACTGTTTTTGAAGAGTGCGCATGTGTGAACGTGCTCTAGTGCGTAAGAACGAGCCTATGATTGAATCTGGAAATAAAGCAAATAACTGAGAAAAATATGAGAGAGTCCTCAGATGACATGTCCGTAATTTATAGCAAAACATCTAGCATTAATTCGAACAGATTCATTAAAAGTAGTTTTTAATCCACCACATGTGAGACATCATTAACCAACGTGGTTGAACAACCAATTTGCGACAATACGGTTTTGGGAAACAGTCGTGACTAGCAAGTTGATTTCTTCAACAGTGCATCGTACTCACGGTAGTGGAGCAGCAAGTTACGTTGTTGTACGGGAAACGCACCCCAGAGCCTTTAAATATGAGAGTTGCGAACATAGACGGTTGCGACAGTGATCTCGCCGCCGCGCGGTCACGTGATTCGTGTAGCTCTCAATAGTTCCAAACAAATTGCGTTGCCAATGATTTTAAGCGGGGCAGAGAGCAGCAGCTATTATTGCAGCAATTATCTGTAAATATTGACGCATAATGTACATTGCTTATTATGTTGACACTAAAATGACTCATATAATAGCATTGTTTTTCTGGAGAGTAGCAGAAACACTGCATTAATACGTTTTTGTGTTTAATTTTGGAGGGAAATTGGCTGCTCCCATAACATAGAATATATATATATTCTATGTATGTGTGTGTGTGTGTGTGTGTGTATATATATATTTATATTTAATGGCATTGTGCAGGTTTATGTGAATGTATCATAACATTAGGATGTTAATAATTATGACCATAGACGCTCGAGAAAAATATATACAGTAAATACTGTAAATGTATTATACCTTATGGGAACAGTCCCCTTCCCTCCAAAATTTTACACATACAAAATGTATTCAATTCAAATATATATATACATACACACATCTGACTAATTAATGTCATATTATTAATAGATTGGTGTGCCAAGAGTGACATTAGTCTTCATGTAGACTGAGTTAAGCAAGAGTCTTGTGACAAATTATAATAGGACATTATGGCCATAAAAAATCATAGTACTTGGATACTTAAGTACATTTGAAGGCAAATACTTTTGTACTTTTACTCAAGTGAATTTTTAAAGGCAGCACTTCTACTTTTACTTAAGTAATATTTTACCTTGAGTATCTTTACTTAACTCAAGTACATGGTATGTGTACTTCGTCCACCACTGTCTATGTTATACTGATTTACTAGATCTCAATATTTCCAAGCAATGCATGGCTTACACTATATTTCTACAAAATGCAATACAATGTAATAAAGAAAACGCCAGATTTTACTTTCACAACGTATGCACATATTTATTTTGTAGTCTGTATGCTACTAAACATTTTCAAATAGCCTACAATGTGTTGTGTTTAGGCTAAATGTATGTAGGCTAAGTTGTATACAATAACTTGGCATTATCATGGATGAAGCTTATCATATTACACCTTGATTAAGAATGCAAACTTTTGTTGAATTTTATGAGAAATCTACAGACGCAAACAGACGAAGTGTAGTAAAATAAAGACCTAAATGTGTATTTTGGACTTTTTTTCACCACAAGTCTGAAAGAAGACTTGTTATTGAAGACAAATATCCAAAAATCTCAAAATTGACCAGTAAAAAAAAAAACTATGTTTTTGCCTGCCGTGTCTCGCCTTAATATAAACACACACCGTTATCAGTAGCCTATTATTTTGGACAAAGTTTTGCACATTTCACTTAAATGTACACTGAAGCATGCGTCGTGAATTAGCAATGTGGAAACGGTGGTTTGTTACTGCAGTAATATCACGTTCAGTGCTATACATCTCTCCGTTCCAGAATATTTGGTTCATAACATCAATCTTTGATTCAGGTGTTTGTGCAACCGTGCCCTGAAGATTTAACAAAAGTCTGGGTAGGCCTAAGTTAAGAAAAAAGTAAGTAGGAATTAGGAAAGTATGTGAGAAGTGAGATCAAAATTACCTTGCTTGCTTGCTTCTTTCCGCCATTTTACCTCAGTGCGAGAAAAAAATGCATCGCTTCTTCTGTACGGAAAACGAGCAATTTTAATTGGTCGTCAATTCACTGTGAGTCTGTGTATCGTAGCAACGAGCACAAGACTGTGCTGTTATGAATCCAGTGGGAAAATAGATCTTGTGTATTGTTTATATATTCCGTGTGTGTATGTCTCTATGTGATAGAATTATTATTTGATGCAAATAATTCTAGCCGGCTCAGCCAAACTTTATCAGATGGCGGCTCAATTTGGCTTACGAAATTATTGGCTGGCGGCGGCTGAAATTCTAAATGGCGCAAATGGCGGCGCCTGGCGGCGGCTTCGGGGTCTAGCTCAAAGGCTCTCAAAGCGTTGGAGAGAACTTGCTCCACCGCTGCCAATCCTACGATCCACCTTGCGAGCATGACGCTCGGCTTTCATAGGAATTAATTGAAAACGCTCTTGGCTTCGCTCACAATGCGCCAGTGGTAACGTAGGGTCAGACTGGATGAACTTGCTAGTGCTAGCTGCCTTGCTAACAATTAGGTTCTGTCGGACACCGGATTGATTCCATCCACACTGCAAGACTTCATGACAACCGTTGCACCCTCTCATTGTCTCTAGTGAAGATCGTGACAGAACGACAGTGATGTGGACAACAGCTCTGATCTTTCTGCACTGTAATCTTGAATATTGTTCTCTAGCAACAAACATGCATCATTTCTGCCCTGTCCCCCTCCGCACGCATTGCCTCTTTTCCCTACATGTGTGTAGACATGAAGCGCTGCATGAGTTAAAGTGGTTTTAAAGCACCTTTTAGACCATAATGTTTTTCCCTTCTAAATATATCTTTATTAATCAGCATGTTACGAGCCTTTAATAATAAACAAATCGAATAAACAATTCGATTTCTGTTCTTATTTTGTGAGAATTAATTAGATGTCTGGAATGGATAAGGAAAGACTAAAATTACTAGTTGGTAGCCTAGTCTCTCACTTTAATGAAAATATACAAATGTTTTTTACATTTTGAAATTTTTTTTTTTAAAAAGTTTTCTACATTTTCTCTTGGGACACCCCTGAACCCACATTCAGCATCATTCCACAGTCACACAGGCTTCTATGCCCACATACTTTGGTATCTGAATCTAAAGAAATATATAAAATATTTAATTTGATTGTAAAAATATTCCAACAAATACTGGACTGCTGTCATTATGCTTCAGAACAAACAGATGATCTTTTTAACATTCATTTTCAATTGATAAACGGTAAAAGACGGTAAAATTGGTAAAAGATCCCGCAGACCCCACTGCTTTGGCCGTCTCTGGACCCCCTGTGCAGTTTTGTAGAGACTATTTTGACTGTTTAGAATGAATTTTTCTTCTTCCCTCAACTTTGGAAAAAAAAAGGTGCAATGTGTAAATGTATATCGTGATAAATATCGATAACGAACAATATGAAAAAGATTATAGTGATAACAATTTTGGCCATATCGCCCAGCCCTACATTTGACACATTTTCAATCAAACACATATTTGGAAGCACAAGCTTTGTTGATGATAATGAGGCAGCATAAACACTAGTTAAAATATAATCTAAACATTCGTATTATTTTATATCATAGTACATATCATATTTATATCATACAGCATACAATTTAAATGCCTGCTTTAGCCGATAACAACATTTAACTAAATGTTGTTTAGTTAAACGCATGTAACTAAAACTTGCCTATTAGGACATATTTCAATGCTCTGAATCCTGGCTGGCATGTCTGAAAACAGTCCCACTAGTAAAATATGTACATGTTTATATAAAATAGCATGTCAACTAATATGAAAGTAAATCTAAATGACTTACTCATCCGAAATTATATCCTCTGCTGGATCAAATCACTCTTCAAAATGCAAACGTGCATCGGAGTCCCGCTCTTCTTTTGAGGAAAATGTTAACACTTCATCACTATCCATGGAGTTTCCTCACCTGTGTATCGTGGCATCTTCCAAACGTGCAGAAAAGTGAATGAACTTGATGCTTTTTTTAGGCACAGTTGGGGGCGTTTACCATTTGCATTGATCGGCTCAGCACATCACCGTATGAATGGCGCCCTCTGCCCGTTGGTGTGATCACATTAGGGATAATTAGCTGAGCCAGGAGAAATTGTTCATCACTTTGTATCGTACAGATTACATTGCAGGAGAATATTTATTTTAAATTTGAATTGTTTTATTTAAAAGTATACATTTTAAGCTTTATTTAGACATTTGTTTCATGTTTGTGTGAAGTATTCGCGGAGTTTCAGTTAATTTTTGTGACGCATTTCAGAAATATGCTTGTGAACACAGAGACAGCTGAAATCGCACCCTTTTTGTTTTCTTTATTTTACAAAAGCACAAGGTTTTGTTGTTATTGTGAGTGTACACAAATAAAAGTAGTCCATTTATTGTCTCTAATGATGTCTTACACTTATCTGTATGCCCCAAAATGACGGAGTATTTTAATGCGGTTTCCGCTGTAATGACGAAAAAATCCAGCAGGATGCGACCCCAGAGATTTAAAGAAAATCATGCATTAACAAAACATGAAAACTGTAATATCTATAAAGTCTTGGTCATCATTGTGTAATTTTATTAAATACGATTGTAAATTGTCTATAAAAATAAATAATTGTATTTACAACCTCAGTGAGCAAGCCGAAGGCATCTGTGAATTGGGTTAAGGAACACAAAACTCCATAAGATGTTGGTTAAAGGTGAAAAATAACCTTGGGAGAAACTAGGCTCACAGTGGGGGCCAGCTCCCCTCTGGCTAACCAGCATTAATACAATGCCTATATTAGTTATTTATGTGCAGTGCAGGTCATTGTTTAAAATGAGCAAGAATAAGAAATTAGAATGTTTTTAATATATTCAATTTATATTTTCTTATATAATATTTGTACAAAAACAGTGGCATTCAATCTCCCAATCATTCCTTTTAGAAGTTCTGCAAAGCTTGTCAGAGCGGGCAACGGTTACCAAGGCTGGGCGGAGCTTAGCGAAGGGCCAATTGTCAGTTCTATCTTTAATGTGATCTTTCTTACAGCTTGTTTTCTGTTATTTAGGATTGATATGATGAATCGCTTTCGCAAGGACATTAAAAAGAGTGAAGCAGAAGCCAAGATAACAAAACAAAAGTTACAGCAGCGCTTAAAGGAACAGTAAGTCATGGGTGACAAAAAGACAAAAAAAAAAAAAATCCAATGTGAAATGAAATTTACAAATAATTTGTTTTAACAGATTTCAGAAAGCAATGGGCGGAACACCTGACTGGGCAGAAGTGACTGTGAGGAAGAGTCATGGAAAAGGTAATAAGAAATTACATTTTGAGAAAATACAGCAGAAGGACTTTGGAGATCAAACTATACTTATTGTATTCTTACATTTTGTATTTTTTACAAGCAGAAGATGAGTGTGAAGATGAGGATGATAGTGAAGAATTGCTGCGAAGGACTGGAAATTTTATTGGCTCATCAGACGGCCTTCCAAAAGGAGCTATTAAGGTTTTGTCTTTTGTTCAGTTTGTGCGTTTGACTAATTTTATGTCCATTGTGTTTAGTTTTATTTTCCGAAATTTAGATGCACAGAAAAAAGTTGAAGTACGTAGATGCAACCAGAATGGCCCTTTTATTATTTAGAATGATGATCCAGAGATTGCATCATATTTATAATTATGTACACTACATTAGTGCAAGCATATATGTGGGATTATATCTGTGTGACCGCAAACCTCTAAGTAAAAACCACTGTCATTTCTCAGGCAACAAAATGAAATTGAAATAGTTGAAATGCTTGAAACTGACAGTCAGCATAGACTTTTAGGAGGGGGAATAAAATCCAGTGGAGTAAGGCTTTTTACAAAGCCAAGGGATTCTCATTAATTTATTTTGACCATATTACTGGGCTGGCTAGTTTTGAGTTGAGGTGTTTGCATAGTGATTTAAATGTTGATATGGATGTATTTAAAAAAGGAACATTATGCATACTTTTTTTTTTTTGTCATTACATTTTTTATTATAAAAAATATAATAAAAACAATAAAAGAATATTTGGAATCACATTATATTTTACAACTCTTCCTCCTGAACATTAACCACCCCACCACCTAACATAAACTGATACCCCAGTGTTCAAATACAATTGACAAAAGACACACAAACACAATAAAACGGTAGAAAATATTTAGAAATACATTTGGAAAAAGTATATGTTCAAAAACAATAAAGCTACAACAGACATTTAAAACAACACATTTCCCTCCACTGCCCCTCCCCAAGAGCCCTTCAAAAAGGCCAAATAGTTGCCCCACCTCCTGATGAGCAGAACCATGTTGCCTAGCCTTCTATATGACAACTCTTTCCAAGCAGCCACCTTGCCCATCTCCTCGTACCACTCACAAAACAAGGGGGCTCCAGCTGATTTCTATCCTCTAAGGATAACCTGTCTGCCCACCTTAACACTGGCCAGGATCCAATTCTTCATGTACTTATCTCCTACATCAATGATGTAAATAAAGAGCCTTGGGCAAAAGGAGATCAAAGTACACGATATGTCGCCCATAAAATTCTGGACCCTCAACCAGAACTCCTGTATCTTACAACACCCCCAAGAAACATGGGTGGTGTCTCCATCTGCTGAATGGCATCGCCAGCAGGTGGGTGTGTCCTTAAGACCAAGCCTATACAATTCAGAAGGGGTCCAATAAAATCTATGTAGAATCTTAAATTGCATAAGGCGCACTCTTGCATCTCTAGATGCAGACTTACCCCACACTCCGTCTTCCAAAAACAAATACAAATTTTTCTCCCATAATTTTTGAGAGAATTTAAAGCTCCGTTCCCCAGACTCTGGATTAGTAGGGAGTAATACACTGATGCCTCATGACCTTTTCCAAAAGCAGCAGTCACCACTCAGAGTATCTGCCGCACTAGGGGGTGCGTGCCACTCCCAAAAACAGTGCAGATTCTGCAGCTGTAAATGCTTATAAAATTGAGATCTGGGAATACCAAAATGTTGAACCAAATTTTCAAAAGGTCTCAATACTCTCATATAGGTCACCGAGTGTATTAACCCCGATCACAATCCCCTTTTTGTTGGTCAGATTGGATTTATTAATACATAGTTTAGAGTTAAGCCATACGCGCGAGGCTACGTTTAAATAAATATCCGAATTAAACACACCAGACTTTTTTTTTTTTTTTTTTTTTGTCCGTATCGAGTGTAAATGCAAGATAACTGGGTGTGACTAAATTTCTCTGATTTGTTTTATCGAAAAGCTTTGCAGTGGCGAGATGAGGCAAGTACTTCCTTTTCAATAGAAAACCAGGGAGGTGCTCTCAAGTGGAAGTGATCAATGAGCCAAATGTCTAAGACCGAATGCATAGTAATAAAACAAAATCTTGGGTAGGCCTAACCCATCTTTGTCAATCGGCCTATGTAACTTATTGAAATTTAACCTCGGAGGCTTACCATTTCAAATGAAGGACTTAATCAAATTGCTTGAAATAAGAGAGGGGGATAGCATCTGTCCACATCATTTGAAAACCTTTTTATTAAGGGATCAAAATTAACTCCACTAAATCAGACACATTTGCTGGGAATAAAATTCTCAAATACTTAATGCCACTTTTAGGACACTTGAAGGCACCTGGCTGGAAAGCTGTTATCGGACAGTACGCTGCCAAATCTTCGGATTTAGGCCAATTGACTTTGTATCCTGAGAACTTGGAAAAGGAATGAATAATTCTGTGGAGGCAAGGCATAGATCTAGAAGAGTTGGAGACATATAATAAAATATCATCTGCGTAAAGCAGAAGCTTATGCGCCACAACTCCCGCAATCACCCCTGGAAAAACATCCTCCTTATCGCAGCTGCTAATGGTTCCAGGGCAAGACAGAACAATAATGGGGAAAGAAATTCATAAAAATTAGAAACTGAATCTGTAACTGAATCTGAAATTAGTCCATTTGTTAGTACCGATAATAACTTAATCCATTCAAGTATTCCCGAACCCATACATTTCCAAAATCTAAAAAGATAATTCCTAAACTCAAGGTCCTCTTGGTGACCTAGTGACTCCTCAATCTAGGTGGCAGAGGACGAATCTCAGTTGCCTCCGCATCTGAGACAGTAAGTCTGCGCATCTTATGTGGCTTGTTGAGCGCAATACTGCGGAGACCTAGCACGTGTGGAGAATTCACGGTATTCTTCTCTGTGGTGTCCATGCACAACTCGCCACGTGCCCCACCGAGAGCGAGAACCACATTATAGCGACTACGAGGATGTTAACCCAATGTGACTACCCACCCTAGCAACAGGGCCAATTGGTTACTTAGCCTGACTGGAGTCACTCAGCATGCCCTGGATTCAAACTTTTGACCCCAGGTGTAGTAGTCAGCGTTTTTACTTGCATTCAGATGGTTATCTTCTAGACGAGTGATTCCCAATTCTGTTCGTGGAGGCCCCCCAACACTACACATTTTGGATTTCTCCCTTATCAAACACACCTGATTCAACTCATCAGCTCAGAGTGGAGACTCCCAAAACCTGAACTAGGTGTGTCAGAAAAGAGAAATATTCAAAATGTGCAGTGTTGGGGGCCTCCAGGAACAGGTTTGATGATTTCTGTTCTAGACACAGCCGAGACTCCACTCGCAACTGATTTCAATACTGGAGGTGCGAGATTAATTAATAAACATCATCTTGAGCATAAATATTCATAGCATACACATTTTGGGTAAAATAGTCAGTTTTCTATCTTATTAAACTTTTTTATGGATACTTTTATGTAATTAAGTAGAGTTATAATTAAATTTCTCTCGCTTCTCCATCCGCTCATTGCAGTACATTCTGGGATCGTATACCAATGCATACGAAGGATACATACGTGCTACCTTAGAATTTGGCCAAAACTAGATATCTTGGGATGCATCATAATTAAAACCTACCTTTTGGAACAGGCTACTCGTTGGGAGCGTGCCAGCGATTCATTAAAATGCCACCTCTGGAGGAAGCTCACAAGGTTTTGGAACAGACCCATCATGTTATTTTCAATTATATGAGTCAAATCTTTATTGAATCAGTAACATCTATATTTAATCTAGAAGTAATTATGTTTTGAGGAAATCAATAATCAAATGTCAATTAGTGAGTGGGTCTGTTGGAATGACTGTTAATTTTTAAATTGAGCGGTCACAAATGTCTGTCAAGGAATAAAATGGGTGCGGATCAAATTCACGTCCAAGTATCAGATGCAGAGAGTAAGATAGAAGGCACATATTGTATGTATGCATTTCACATCTGTTCATTATGATGCATTAAATCCCATATACACTGTGATCTTCTACTGCTGTACTGTACTATTGTCAGTCATTGCTGTCCATAAACCTCTGTGCTACATTTATGAAAAAAAAAAATATTATAATATAATTTGAAAATGTGAGTGAAAAATAAATCCTAAAAATAACCGTTATGGAGCGTTTTAAGTTCTTATTAGGTTGTCCTACAAAAACATAATGCAATGTTCTGGATAGGTTAGTTTATGGTTATAAAAATTTAACAAATAAAACCTAAATAATACAAATAAAACCTAAAATAACCATTACCCCATTGCCCACTTTTTCAGCTGTCTAGGTTCTGGAAATATTTTCTCCTTTCATTTCTTTCATAGTCTTTTTATAAAATCCTTCATTAAAGAGTTGTGAGCCATGAACAAAATTAACCAGCTCAGAGGAGAATCACAACATCACAAAGTTTGTTTTGAGGCTAAATATTATTTGAAAAGACATTTCAGACATAGACATGGGTCTATATCTGTCTATATATTCAGATTTGTAGAAATATATAAGTAGTTTAAGGAGACCGGCTCGATTGTCATTCACAATGCATCATGGGAGCAGGCGGTCGGTCCGAGGCACGTTTTGTTAGCTGTGGTTCTCTGATTGGTGGAACCAGACTGTTGCGCTCTATTGTTACCAGATTCTATTTGTGATTTCTTATGTTAATAAAAGGTAATATTTCTGTCTTTTCCCATTTAAGTAGATAAGAACTGTACTTGCATGATTAGAAAATGGGTACCCTGGGACATTGTCAATTTTAAAGTATTTCACAGTTTTTCCAGTTCTATATTTCACTGAATTCCACAGATTCTACCCCTGCAGAAAATCTGAAAAAAAAAAAAAATGATCTGTTTCCATTTGGGCCATGGGGGAAAAAAACGTCCCTACTTTTCACTATAGGCAAAACTTGCATTAAATGTGACGTGAAATAAAGTATTTAGTCTATTGTAGTATTAGCCTAATTTTTTTTTCTCTTGGTGGCAGATAAAAAAGTGCTTGAATGCTAATAATGCACGTCCAGGTGATGATCGGCTTACGACAGTACAGTTTCACCCATCTGCTCAGATTGTGATGACGGCAGGTCTGGATCACTCTATATCACTCTTTCAGGTCAGCTACAGTGTCTGTTTATTTCCATGCAATTACCATTATAATGAATGGGGAACTCAAGAATCGGATTAGTGAATGAATCATTAAGACTGCTTTTGTGAACTAGTTGAACAAATTAATTGAAAGCTCTGACTCAAAATAACAGTTTTTGTTTCTTCTCTAGACAATGGTAGTTTTGAATGAACTCCACTACATAAAATAACCCTAACAGTTGCTGTTAAACAGGTTGATGGCAAGAGCAACCCCAAAATCCAAAGCATCCATCTGGAGAATTTTCCAGTTCATAAAGCTTCTTTTAGCAATGATGGGGAACATGTTGTGGCCACTGGAATGAGGAACAAGCTCTTCTACATCTATGACATGATGGAAGGCAAAATTATCCCCGTGTCCACTGTCCGAGGTGAGGTTTGGGGCTAGTCCATACTTGTGTGAATTCGCTACCAGGGTAAAAGCAGGAGAGTTTAATTTACTTGTGGTTACAGTTAAATGTTAATTTTTTTCAGCAGACATTGTTTAACGATGCATCCATGTCTGTAATGGCAAATCTTCAGCAACTAATTGAACACGTTTTTTATATTATGCATGTTAACAGGGTCTGCATTGAAAATGTTTCTGCAGCCACCCAAACAAATTTCCGGGCCATCAAATCATATTTAATGATTCATCTTATGTTCTTCTTTTAAAGCTTTAAATGTTTTTCATCTGAAAGCCTGGTTTTGCATGCCAAGCACCACAAACACTTGTGCAACTTATCTGCTGCAGGCTATCCTACCAGAGACACGATGGCACAGATAGGATCACTTGCACGGATTATGATTATTCTGATTTTAAATGGCTATAAACCACTAAGGAAAAGTGGCATGCACCAACTTCAATTATAAGTCCTTGTGGTGGCGTAGTGACTCGCCTCAATCTGAGTAGTGGAGGATGAATCTCAGTTGCCTCAATGTCTTAGACCGTGAACCTGTGCATCTACTCACATGGCTTGTTGAGCACGTTACCACGGAGACATGGTGCACATGTGGAAGCTTAACGCTATTCTCCGCGGCATCCACGCACCTCTCACTGCGCGCCCCACCGCGAGAGAACCACATTATAGCGACCACAAGGAGGTTACCCTATGTGACTCTACCCTCCATAGCAACCAGGCCAAGTTGGTTGCTTAGGAGACCTGGATGGAGTCACTCAGCATGCCCTGGATTCGATCTCGAGACTCCTGGTGTGGTAGTTGCTGAGTCTTTACTCTCTGAGCTACCCAGGCCCCTACAAGGCTTTTTAAACTATCAACCTTACTAAAATTAAAATGGTGAACTATGACAAAAATAATGTTGTTTCATATTAAGTAATCTCTCTGGGAATCTGTAAGACTTTATTTTTATTAAAACTTTGCCCATTGTAGTTAAAGTATCTAAATGTGTTTTAGGCTAGGGCTGTCAATAGATTAAGATTTTTAATCAAATTAATTACATTCGGTCCTGATTAATTAATCGCAAACAATTGCATACATAAAATATTTGCTGAGAAAGCCCCTCAAATAACAATAAAACAATATATAATGATTAAATAATTATAAATAGTTATATATATATATGTGTATATATGTGTGTGTGTGTAATAATACATACAATTAAAATGCATTACATTATTTAAGCACTCGAGCATTAAAAAAAGGCTATACAAAAAGTGGCCTTTGAATGCAATTTTTTTTTTTTCCCATATTATTGAACATTAGACTGTCATTGGCCTACAGGTCACAGCAATTCATTATGCATTTTAATTCATCAATCAGTCTGAGATTTATTATAAGGGCTTGTTTTACGGACGTGTCAGTGTACACCTGCGTCAGATGGATGCAGGTGTACATTGCTTACACTGCTTAAACGTGGTGGGAAAAGTACCTGTAATAAGAGATCTTAATTATGTGTGTGAGTGCTGGTAGGATGGACAGGGATGGTTTGGAGAAGGTGGGAAGGAATAGGGTTAAGGGGCAGGTGGTTGGAGTGGAGTTTAGAGATCTCTGTGTCAGACAGGGGAGAGAAGATGGAAGAGCTGCATACAGGTGGTGGGTGTTTTAGCGAGCGTGGTGGTGCTGAGAATATACTGCTAATGGCTGTAACCTTGGTAAAAAAAAGTGGCAAAGACATCTGCTGTCAGTGAGGTGTCAGGCGGTGGAGGCGGAGGACAGAGGAGTGTGTTGAATGTACTAAATAGGCTGTGGGACTCTGGTGGTGGTGTTGTTGATCTTGTCCTGATAAAAGGAAGTTTTTGCAGATTTAACATTATCAGAAAAGGAAGCATGCAGAGACTGATACTTGGATCTGCTGGAACTTTAGATTTCGCCATCTCTCAGCCACCCTGAGTTCAGTCCGATGTTCACGAAGAAGGTCAGAGAGCCAGGGGTTGGGTGGTGTCATACGTGCTGGCCTAGATTGGTGAGGACAGCTGCTGTCTAGACAGGTTGTTAAAGTAGAGCATAGGGTGTTCATCCAGGGTGGAAAATAAATTGTGTGAGGAGAGAGTTTGAAACTGCAGTTAAAAGGCAGGTGGGTGAAAGAGAATGGAGGTTATGATAAAAGGACACAAAGGGGGAGTCTGTTTACATATAGATGGGAGAGTCATGTTGAATTGAACGAAGTAGTGATCAGAAACGTGTTAAAGAGTAACAAGAACATTTGTGGTGGAACAGTTCTGTGCAAAAATTAGGTCCAACCGTTTGTCCGATCTGTGAGTTGCGGTAGTACATAGTCTTCCCAAGTCCAACAAGGCCACGGGAGTATGAAGTTCAGTGGCCTGTTGCTTGTCTTGGTTTATGTTGAAATCCCCAAGAACCACAAGTGGCCTGCCATCTTCTAGGAAGGAGGGTAGCAGGAGATCTAGCTCCTCATGAAAGTTAGCCATCAGCCAATTAACAAGGACAATTGCATCTATGAAGTCCATCCTGGATTAACTGCAGAAGTTCACAAAGTCATTGGTAATTAATCTTACAGTTCAAACAAAATCGATGTTTAAACACTGACCCTTATTTTAAACCATGACTAACTATACACAAGTGATATTTACATTATATTCATGATGTTAGTCAGAGGGGAACTGGCCCCTACAGTGAGTCTGGTTTCTCCCAAGGTTATTTTTATCCATTAATCAACATCTTATGGAGTTTTGTGTTCCTTGCCACAGTCGTCTTCAGCTTGCTCACTGGGGTTATTAATACAATTATTATTTAATACAATATAATTATTGTATATAATTAAATATAATTATTTTTAAACCTGTTTAACAATCGTATTTTATCTAATTACACAATAATGATTCATTGACATTATAGACATTACAATTTTATCGTCTGTTAATGCCTGATCTTCTGTAAAGCTGCTTTGACACTATGTGTGTTGTGAAAGGCGCTATACAAATAAAATTGACTTGACTTAGCCAGCTTACCTGGAGATCGATTGATGACAATGATATTAATTTTTATGTGGTTCATTGTAGTGATAGCATGAAATACAAATGAAGTATTGTTACATATTGAGGAGAGTGATGAAAATGTCCAGTTGTTTGGAATAAATATGTGTGTGCTTCGTCACATTCTTAAACCCGCAAATTGATTCAAGCACTTATATCCAACGTTACGATGAGCCGACTGTTCATGCATTTATTTGATTGAGCACAGTGCAACAGTAGGCCATCGATGTGTTTAATGATACTGATAATAATGTTTTTTTTGTAAAGTACTAAAGGTAATACAGGAAATGGACAGTGAAAATAGACCATACTGGAAAAACACCAATAAACTGTAAATTACAATTACACATTTTCAGTAAGTATTATTTGAAATCAAAATATATTACAAAAGCAACTAATCAAATGCATATCTGATCTGTAAACCTAGGCAGTAATTTAAAAAAAATATTTATTTTTTTTGGCCAAATTCAGTCTCTGAAAATCATAATTAAAACATTGTTTGACATTGTTAAATTGCAGTAGGAACACTTTTTTTTTTTTTTTTTTAAATCTATATTTAGCTATAACTAAAATTAATCTGCTATTAGGAATGCACCTTAATTTATTTATTTATTTATTTATTTATTTATTTTTTGTGATGATATTTTACCATGGAAATATCATACCATTACAGCCCTAATGTAGAATAAAGGACTCTAAAGTCTAGACCTTCAAGAATTATGGACAAATTTAAGAGATTTCCTCCATGTTATAAATGTTCTGTTCTAATGCTACACTGTAATTGTATGCATGACATACAACTATATAATTACATTAAATATTAATTAATTGCAAATATGTAATAAACCAACTTCACGTGAATTGATGTATGTGTACAGTGTGTGTAAGTCAGCCACCACCGAAGACCCAGGAAATACTCTGGTTAACTAAAATGATAAAACTCATGTACACATGATAGCTCATGATGGGTGATGGAAATTTAAATGAATTAATACAACATTAAACAATACTGCAGCAAGAATTTAAGATATAAAGAACACAACCATATGCGTTTGAATGTTTTTATGCCAGGTCTGAAGGAGCAAAGGGTGAAGGACTTTGAGATTTCTCCAGATGGAAAACATCTTCTCCTGTCTGGTTCCTCAGGATATCTCCATCTAATGACCACAAAGGTACAGTGTGCACAGTTCATGTAATTATATACACACTATAACTGATCAGTTGAAAGAAAGTGGTCCAACTCTAACTATAAATGTGTCATGGTTAGATTTATCATGTTTTGTAAGTAACCTATTAAGGCCTATGGTCATTACTTTTTTTTTTATTGTAATACCAGTTTTTTTCCAGTTCCTCTGCTGCCCATAATTTAGTTTGTTGCTGCCCATAATTTAGTTTGTTTCTTAAGCCGAAGGCTAACCATTATGATTTTTTTTCATAATTGTGCAGCCCTTCCTACGGTTGTAGGTAGGGCTTCACAATTATGACAAAAATCATAATTGTGGAATATTGCCCTTGGTATTATATTCGTGATTATTGTTAGTTAACCCTAAAACAGCCAAGAGTGGAAAATGATTGGCAAACAATCATTTCATGTCACTATTTATATCATTTACTTAAATTCCTTTGGATATGTTTTACTTTTGATATGTTTTATATATATATATATATATAAGATTTTATGAGTTGTATCTCCCAGGATACGTTGCCCAATTAAGGTATAAAAAAGTCAGTCATCAATATTTCTGTTTTATTTGATGCAAAATATGAGTTTAAAACATTGTGTGTGCGTGCCTGTGTGAGAGATTGTGTTTGTGTATTGTTAGTGTGTATAGGTTATTGGGTTTGCGAGAGAGTGCATAGGTTAGTGGGTTTGAGAGAGAGAGAGAGAGTGCGTGTTTAACAAGTGCTGGGCAGATTACTTGTGAATTGTTATCAGATACTACTGATTACAAAAGATATGGAAAAAAAAAAAATACAATCAGTAATGTAATCTTGTAGATTTGGGTTAAGGATGCACCAATACCACTTTCTCTTGTGACTCCGATAACGGAATATCTCAGTATCGGCCGATACTGATCCCAAGCTGATACAACAAATTTGTTTTTGTTTTTTTGCATAATCAGTTTAGAATATCTTTACATTATTGTGTGGAACTAATTGGGAGTACTCTTTAATATGTAAAGAAACACAAACCTCTACACTATTTCAATATAAATGTATAGCTTATTAAGAAACCCTTTATTATGAACTAGTATACAGGATAATGTTGCAGCAAAATTAACAGAAATTCCAGTCTTCAAGTCTTCAGTAGAAAAGAAACCAGTGTAAAAACGAGGTCCAATTGGTTTTTTTCCGATCTGTGAGTTTGCTGTAGTGCATAGTCTTCCCAAGTGCAACAAGGCCAGAGGAGAATGAAGTTCAACTCTTCAAAGTTAGCCAGTTTACCTGGAGATCTTTAGATGTCAATGACATACATTTTTACGGTTGCATTGTAGTGTTGGCATGAAATTCAAATGAAGTATTGTTACATATTGAGGAGAGTGATGAAAATGTCCAGTTGTTTGGAATAAAAATGTTTGTGTTTCGTCACATTCTCAAACCCGCAAATGGATTCAAGCACTTATATTCAACGTTACGATGAGCCAACTGTTGATGCATTTATTTGCTTGAGCGCAGTGCAACAGTAGGCCATCGATGTGTTTCATGATATGGATTAGTGTTGTCAAAAATACCGGTACTCCGGTACCAAGTCGGTACTCAAAAAAATTATAATTTACGATACCAGAATTTCTGGAGGTACCGGGTCTACCCATGTAGAGTCGGGAACTTCTGAACGCTCACAAGCAAAAGATGACGACCAGCAAAAGTAGCTGCTGCTGCGGAGTCTCAACTGAATCTTGTCGAAAAGAAAAGTGGAAAAAGCCAGGTTTGGAAATTCATAGGTTAGTGAAACATCATAGATCAGCAAAAACCTATTTGTAAACGCTGCTTTTGCAATTTTCTGACGAAAGGAGGAAAAACATCAAACTTAATAAAGCACATGAAAGACAGACACCCGGATTTATTCAAGCAACTAAAGCAGGTGAGTTTAAAAGCATATTATCATTTGCATTAGGGCTGAAACGTTTAGTCAACATTATTGACATCGTCGAAAATACAAAATTGACGAGAAAAATGTTCGTTGTGGAATAGTTGTTTGATCTCATTTAACGTAACATGAAATCACAATAAACTGTAATGATGACGCAGGAGAGAAGCAGTTCACCCCTGATGGAGGAAAAATTACACAGATCAGTCCAGATGCACTCTAAACTTTCATAGTTTATTTTATGTAGATCCCAAAGTATTAGGGAATTATAAAAAAAAAAAAAAAAAAAAGTACATTCAGAAGTATGTACCGTTGTGGAATAAACTGTGGCGGAGCTCATTAAAGGAAACATCCCAGCGTTACATCTTAATAGCGGTCATTCTGACAGTTCATACTAGACTGTACCTAATGTAATTTTTTCATGGCATATTTACATTCAAAACTTTGAGGCTTTAGAATGAAGCTTCTAATGTCTGTCGTCATGTATTATGACATCATCACCCTGAAAAATTTAAAAAATCCTTGAACAAAATCTTCAATTTGAATAAAATAGAATAATATGGATTAAATGGAGCACGGAGCGCCAAGCGAACGCAGATATATGCCTACATAATACGATCTTTTTTGTAATATATAATAGTGCTAGACTAAAATATATATATATATATATATATGAGGTGCTAGACTGCCCTTGAAGGTGCGCGTCTCGCTTTGTGTCCAGCAAGTTTTTTCACCACAATGAAAAGGTTTTTGAAAGTCTAAACGCCAACAAACATGGATTGAGGCAGAATATTTCGTTAGATAAAAACATGTTCTCTTTTGGACTTTACAACGCTCTGGAGTTATTGGAAATATTTGGACAAAACGAATCAGAAACAATCCTATGCGGCCACCACTGGAATCAAAATCCATGAATAAATGAATCCTTTATATTAATAATAAATCACAGGACACGAAATTTAAATTCAAATGAATGTGAAAATGTATTAGTTCATCTACAACCACATAACTTGCTATTGTAGCTAATTACAGATACAAATGTTATTATTTATATTCTATTATTTGTAAAATTAAAAACAAATCAATACAATAGCTTATAAAAACATCACCAATGTGTATTTCAATGCATAGTAAAAACCTTAGACATGTATGAAACACACATAGGCCTAACACAAAATGGCCAAAACGGTTAATATGAACATTCGCTATACTGTGGGAAAACAAACTGATTTAGAAAGCAATATTTGTTTTACTGTGAGCAAAAATATCATGCTGTAAAACTATTAGGAGAATTAGTTCATAATGATTTTACAGCATAATATTTTCATTAAAGTGGGCTCACTTGAACAAGGCATCTGGTTGTTTTGGGGGCAACCACCACACATCATTCACATCAAGTGTCCTTAGTTTTGTTTTTCTTGCAGTTTCTCCACACTTGGCACTGCCTTCCACTCCATCATCAGCTGCTCCTGCCTGAGTCCTCGCACCATCAGCTCAGAGCCATATAGAGAGAGAGTTGCGACAACGGAAGTTCTAAATGCTTGATCGTCACGTGATTCACGTAGACTTCAGATTGTTCCAGGAAGTGCTTTGGCGGGCATTTCAAACTGTTATAGTAGAGTGACAGAACTGCGATTTCTGGTAATTAGTAGTCAATAAATGCATTTATTTTATATATTTATGTAACACACCGACATATGTATGTAGCATGAGTATATTACAGCGATGTTGTTTTTATAAAATATCAAATCAGCTAATATTTGAGGATTAGTGTTCGCTTACCATTATTTGCCTCAACTTATTTCAGGCTAGGGTTTCTGTTGCCTTTTTATGTTACCTCATGTTTATTGTTTTCACTAATCTCATGGTAACTAATGTCATATTTATGACTTTTCAGATAGTACAGAGACAGGCTGGTGACAGGTGATTTCCAGCTCGCACTGCACAAGGGGTCTATGAACTATTATCTATTAGCAGCAGTTACGTAAATGTAAAATTTAGTGAAATGAAGCTTATTGTTTACAATTCTATATATAGTAATATAATTATGTATTATAAATATTATATATCTAATGTATAATTCTTACAATACTTATTCATATACACAATATATTCAGCTTTAAAACAACTTAAGCATACTCGTGTATATAAACTGCCGTTCAAAAGTAATGAGGCTGAAAATTCAGCTTGGCATCACAGGAGTAAATTACATTGTAAAATACATTAAAATAGAAAACAGTTATTTTAAATTGTAATAATATATTATGATATTACTTTTTTTTTTTTTTAAACGATGGATGAAACTGAATCAAGAGAACAGATTTTACAATTAATAGGGTGTTCGTTACTAACTTTATCCAGCTCCAATCCTTGCCTAATCTGTTAGTTATCCGATAACATCCCTTATCTCCTAATTTAATGAGTAATACTCAACTATAGGGTTTTAATTTACAAGTTATTTTTGTTTAGATGTACTGATAATATACAGAATAAGATAATGTTATTCTTTAAACGTCTCACCTTTTAAAAGTGCGTAGCAAACGGTTTGTTCTGCTGCATCTTTACGGCGCGGCATGTGTTTGCTGCTACTTCTGGGAACTATTGAGAGGCTCCACGAGCCGCCATTGCTGTAAAAAAAAAACGTTCCATTGGAGTCAATGGAGTTGTCGCAACTCTCTCTCTCTATATGGCTCTGCGTCAGCTGTGTGGCTTTTGCTCTCATATGGCCGTAGCAAAGTTCATATGCCAGTCGCATTATGAAGTTCCTACGTGACATTCTCTAATTTGTGCATTTCTTGAACATGATGGAAGCATGTTTCGCAGACAGGTCAAGGATATTATAAAACACAGCCGCTGGCCATCTACATGTGTGTGTGCTCTCACATAGTATTTCCTCGCCATTTGATCTCATCTACTCCGAACTTGGTTCTGTTGTAGTATGTGACTGTCTCTGGTTTAGCCTTTTGACCACTTGTGATGGCAACAGCTGTGTGGAAAGTGCTTTCCTTCTTTTGCATTAATAGTTTGAGTTTTATCATGCAACACATTTTCACTGGGCTGTAAAGTGACTGCACTGATGGAGATTCTCCGTACTCACCGCAAATATCCAACTAAACGATAATTAAATTAGTTGTCTGATTTCATTATTTTCATTGTTTATAGTTGTTGCAGCCCTACATGTCTTGCTTTGAATTTATGCATTGCCGACTTGGGACTTGAAGGTGAGGACTTGAGAATTGCTTGAGACTTGCACATGTGTGACTTGCCCCCACCTCTAGCATCTGCTATTTGAAATGGGAAAAATAAATAAAAACAGTAATTCCTAATTAAAATAATAAACAATTCTTTAAAGAAATAATTGATTCCCCAAAATTATAATTCTCTCAGCATTTACTCAACCTAATACCATCTCAAACTCAGATGACTTTCTTCAGTGGAACACAAGATATTAAAAAGATATTTTGATGGGTTATGATGTAAATATATCTATAAAATGTATGTCAGTTGAGTCTAAACTCCACTTCCAAGCTCCAAAAGGACATAAAGGCAGCACACAGGAAATCCATACGACTCCAGTGATTTTATCCATGTCTTCTGAAGCCATACGATCGGTTTTACAGTGATTTTATAGTTATTAATTTAGCTGACACTTTTATCAATACAGTAATGCAATATGGCAAAACTGATGAATCCTAAGGAGGCAATGAAATGAGAAGAGCTGTGATACAAAGTTTTAAATTGCTCCAAGAAGTAAATGTAGAGAGAAAGGTGAAATAATATTTCTTTTTTTTTTTTTTATATATATATATATATATATATATATATAATTAAAAGAAAGAAGACAGTTAGTGCTTTAGTAGGATTGGGTCAAGTGCTCACTAAAAAATCCATATTTATATTTTTCTTGAATGTATATAGAGAATCATCTGCTCAGGTGGAGTTCGGGAAGATCGTTCCACCAAAGAGGAACTGTGGCAGGGAAAGTCTGGGAAAGTGAAGTAGTACCTCTTAGTGTTGTCATGGTACCAAAATTTCAGTAGTCTGTACCAATACCAGTGAAATTTCACGGTACTCGATACCATTTTCGGTACCAAAGCAAAACACAAAAACAGGTTACTAAACAACACTTTTAATAACAAAGTCTACAAAACATTAGCAGCAGAACTAAGAACAAAAATATGCCATTGAGCAACACTTTAATTTAAATATATTATTTTTACAAAACTGAACAATGTATGCTTAAGTATTTTTGAACACTTGTATAAGATTTGCTTCAACTTTTGCAACTTTTAATTTAAATATTTACCAAGTACTAAAAAACAAAACCTAAATAAACAAGCATACAATAGAATTAATAAAAAACATTTTCCAAACTAATGTGCAAAGTGCTCTCTTATTAATAAAGCTGCATTTTGCCATTTTTCTTCATAAGAAATGCATATATATATATATATATATATATACATACATACAGTGAGGAAAATAAGTATTTGAACACCCTGCTATTTTGCAAGTTCTCCCACTTGGAAAACATGGAGGGGTCTGAAATTGTCATCGTAGGTGCATGTCCACTGTGAGACATAATCTAAAAAAAAAAATCAATCCAGAAATCACAATGTATGATTTTTTTAACTATTTATTTGTATGATACAGCTGCAAATATGTATTTGAACACCTGTCTATCAGCTAGAATTCTGACCCTCAAAGACCTGTTAGTCTGCCTTTAAAATGTCCACCTCCACTCAATTTATTATCCTAAATTAGATGCACCTGTTTGAGGTCGTTAGCTGCATAAAGACACCTGTCCACCCCATGCAATCAGTAAGAATCCAACTACTAACATGGCCAAGACCAAAGAGCTGTCCAAAGACACTAGAGACAAAATTGTACACCTCCACAAGGCTGGAAAGGGCTACGGGGAAATTGCCAAGCAGCTTGGTGAAAAAAGGTCCACTGTTGGAGCAATCATTAGAAAATGGAAGAAGCTAAACATGACTGTCAATCTCCCTTGGACTGGGGCTCCATGCAAGATCTCACCTCGTGGGGACTCAATGATCCTAAGAAAGGTGAGAAATCAGCCCAGAACTACACTGGAGGAGCTGGTCAATGACCTGAAAAGAGCTGGGACCACCGTTTCCAAGGTTACTGTTGGTAATACACTAAGACGTCAAGGTTTGAAATCATGCATGGCACAGAAGGTTCCCCTGCTTAAACCAGCACATGTCAAGGCCCGTCTTAAGTTTGCCAATGACCATTTGGATGATCCAGAGGAGTCATGGGAGAAAGTCATGTGGTCAGATGAGACCAAAATAGAACTTTTTGGTCATAATTCCACTAACCGTGTTTGGAAGAAGAATGATGAGTACCATCCCAAGAACACCATCCCTACTGTGAAGCATGGGGGTGGTAGCATCATGCTTTGGGGGTGTTTTTCTGCACATGGGACAGGGCGACTGCACTGTATTAAGGAGAGGATGACCGGGGCCATGTATTGCGAGATTTTGGGGAACAACCTCCTTCCCTCAGAGCACTGAAGATGGGTCGAGGCTGGGTCTTCCAACATGACAATGACCCGAAGCACACAGCCAGGATAACCAAGGAGTGGCTCTGTAAGAAGCATATCAAGGTTCTGGCATGGCCTAGCCAGTCTCCAGACCTAAACCCAATAGAGAATCTTTGGAGGGAGCTCAAACTCCGTGTTTCTCAGCGACATCCCAGAAACCTGACTGATCTAGAGAAGATCTGTGTGGAGGAGTGGGCCAAAATCCCTCCTGCAGTGTGTGCAAACCTGGTGAAAAACTACAGGAAACGTTTGACCTCTGTAATTGCAAACAAAGGCTACTGTACCAAATATTAACATTGATTTTCTCAGGTGTTCAAATACTTATTTGCAGCTGTATCATACAAATAAATAGTTAAAAAATCATACATTGTGATTTCTGGATTTTTTTGTCTCTCACACTGGACATGCACCTACGATGACAATTTCAGACCCCTCCATGATTTCTAAGTGGGAGAACTTGCAAAATAGCAGGGTGTTCAAATACTTATTTTTCTCACTGTATATGTATGCGTGTGTGTGTGTGTATGTGTGTATATATATATGTGTGTGTGTGTGTGTGTGTGTGTGTGTGTGTGTGTGTGTGTGTGTGTGTGTGTGTAATTAAATAAGTTCTAATCTAGCTGCATTAAGCGTGCGCGCTCGAGGGCTGAGCGTCCCCGAGGCAGAGTCTCTCTCAGCCGGGTGCAGTTTCAATCTCTCCCCCTTAGATTGGGAAATTCACGCAACTTATAGAAGAGGCACCGACCTCACAGAGAAATTTCTGGATTTATAGTTATTAACATGAGCTGCTTCTGTATTTGAACATTAATAAAGCTATAACGCATTAACTTTTACTGCATTTAAGATGTAACGCCTGGATGTTTCCTTTTAAGAGCTCCGCCTCCGCTTATTCCACAACGGTACATGCTTCTGAATGTACTTTTTTTTTTACAATTCCCTAATACGTCTACATAAAATAAACTGAAAGTTTAGAGTGCATCTGGACTCATATGGCCGTAGCGAAGTTCATATGCCAGTCGCATTCTAGAGTGCAATTCTTCCTCCATCAGGCGTGAACTGCTGCTCTCACGCGTCATTGTTACAGTTTATTGTGATTTCATGTTACGTTAAATGAGATCAAACGACTATTCAACAACGAACATATTTCTCGTCAATTTTGTATTTGACGATGTTGACTAAACGTTTGCAAATGATAATGCTTTTAAATTCACCTGCTTTAGTTGCTTGAATAAATCCGGGTGTCTGTCTTTCATGTGCTTTATTAAGTTTGTGTCCTTTCGTCAGAAAATTGCAAAAGCAGCGTTTACAAATAGGTTTTTGCTGATCTATGATGTTTCCCTAACCTATGAATTTCCAAACCTGGCTTTTTCCACTTTTCGACAAGATTCAGTTGAGATTCTGCAGCAGCTTTGCTTGTCGCCATTTTTTTTTCTTGTTGTGAGGTTTGAAAATTCCTGACTCTGCATGGATACCGGGTAGACCCAGTACTCGGTACCCTGGTACCTCCAGAAATTCTGGTATCGTAAATAATTTTTTGTTTGAGTACTGACTTGGTACCGGAGTACCGGTATTTTTGACAACACTAGTACCTCTGTGAGACTGCATCACGAGGGGCCGGTCACCCACGATCGCAAGTTTCTGGAGAGCACAAAGGTCTCCAGATAGGGGGTGTGGAACCAGTGGATGCTCTGTATGCGAGCATTGATGCCTTGAACTTGACATGAGCAACCATTGGCAGACAATGCAGTTCAATAAAGGGAGGTGTGACGTGTGCTCTCTTGGGCTCGTTGAAGACCAAACATGTCTTTGCTTTCTTGATCAAATGTAGAGGTTTGACTGTACATGCAGGAAGTTCTGCCAGAAGAGCATTGCAGTAGTTCAATCTCAATATAACAATCTTGGTGAGTTGTGTGTTATCAGCATAGCAATGATAGGAAAATCTATGTGCCTTAATAACAGATCCCAGTGATGTACCGTATTTTCACACTGGGTCAAAATCGTGTTGAGATAAAATAAACACAGATAAGTCACATCTGTATATAAGTCGCACTGACAGAGGATGTATTTGGCAGGCATTAGGACTCGGATTAGTCACACGACTTCCCTTCAGAAATTCCGAATCGCTCTGTGAAGAAATTACCTCAGCATCTTCACTTCATAACACACAGTATTTGGCCTTGTTTTAAACAGGAGAATTTGCTTTAAGCATGTGTAACATTTCCTCATATTCTGTGACAAATAAGCCACATGTTGAAACTATGCTGTGCACAAACAGCTTTTAGTTTGAGTAAAACAATATCCCTGTTGTATTCTATTTATTCATTAATGTTAGCGACCATCTATCTGTGGATATTTCTGATATTTGGAACCCTGTTTGTTATGCATTAATGATCTGCTTCACTGATTGTATGTTTTTACTGCGAAATGTGATTAAACGTCATTTTATGGGCATGTTTGGGGTTGTGTTTGACAGCCGTCTAGAGTTTGTTCCAACAATAATGTAACAATGACCGAATATTTAAACTGCTTTCATAAAGTACTTTTTAGAGCAAAATACTCCGAATATGCAACATTTTAATGCTATCTCTATCACTGATATATCCATCTGTTTTGGTGTGTTTGACCGGCCGACATCAGTTATGAATTATGTATATACAGTGCATCTGGAAAGTATTCACAGCGCTTCACTTTTTCCACATTTTGTTATGTTACAGCCTTATTCCCAAAAATAGGTGTGCCAAACTTGTAGCATCATACACAAAGACTTGAGGCTGTAATTGGTGCCAAAGGTGCTTCAACAAAGTATCGAGCAAAGGCTGTGTATACTTATGTACATGTGATTTTATTTTTTATTTTTTTCTTCATTTTTAATACATTTGCAAAGATTTCAAACAAACTTCTTTCACATTGTCATTATGGGGTATTGCTTGTAGAATTGAGGAAAATAATGAATTTAATCCATTTTGGAATAAGGCTGTAACATAACAAAATGTGGAAAAAGTCAATAAATCAATAAAGCGCATGAGGGTTTGTTTAAAAAAAATGCACGCAAGTTCATCCCTTTTCCTTACGCGGCTGTAATCTATCACGAGCATCAATAATGCCCTTTGATTAATGGCATTAAGATGCCATTATAGTAATACATTGATACATGATTAATCATTTACACTACAATACCCAAGGAAAGAGCTGCAGGTGAGCCGAATGACATACACTCCCATCCATTTTAAAGCAGGCACTCAGTGCTAATTCGGACAGACATGAAACACTAACTAAAGCGTTTGGGGTGTTCATGTGTGATTTCCACATATGATTAAAATACTTGAGCAGCATTAACATCCCTTTTTGAAGGTTATTCCTTTTATAGTTGTTGTGGCAAAAAATTATCAACCAACCATTATCACTGCGTAAGAGACACTCTGACTCAAACAGTCTTTTAAAATTATTTATTCTTGCAAGAAGGACCCGGTCATTACACAGGAGTTAATCTGTGCCGTGAGTGGGACCTAGAGGGGAGGGCTGACTTGTATTTTATACTCTTTTATCCCAAGGTTTCTCAACAAAAGCAGATCCTCCCCCTCTGCATCCCTCAGACACAGAGGCATTCCGCTGCAATGATTATCACTGATCAATGAGTATCAATATTTCTACAACATAGTGTACATCTTCCGAATATTGAATATGTTGATATGAGTTTGAAGTGCACTTTATGTTGATGTATGTAGCGTATTAGTGCAGGTATTAAGTTAAAATGTTGATTTGGTAATTAGAGAATTTTTTTTTTTTTAGTTAAGGACCCTGACAAAAATTAACCATGGTTTTACTATAGTAATATTGTAGTAACCATGACTGTGGTCATCATGGTTTTCTGATTTTCTAAACCCATGGTTTAACCATGGGTTTATAATGGTAATACTGTAGTTTCTATATGGTAACCATCCACACACAACTCACCACGTGCCCCACCGAGAGTGAGAACCACATTATATCGACCACGAAGTGGTTACCTCATGTGACTCTACCCTGCTTAGCAATCGGGTCAATTTGGTTGCTTTGGAGACCTGGCTGGAGTCACTCAGCATGCCCTGGAATTAGGGCTGGGCGATATGGCCAAAATTATCACGATAATCTTTTTCATATTGTTCGATATCGATATTTATCATGATATACATTTACACTGAGTTGTACATTACAACCCCAAAGTTGATGGAAGAAAAGAAGAAAAAATACATTCTAAATTGTCAAAATGGTCTCTACAAAACTGCACAGGGGGTCCAGAGACGGCCAAAGCAGTGGGCTCTGTGGGATCTTTTACCTATTTTACCATTTATCAATTGAAAATGAATGTTAAAAGAACATGTTTGTTCTGAAGCATAGTGACAGCAGTCCAGTATTTTTGGAATATTTTTAGATTAAAATGAAATATTTATGTATTTCTTTAGATTCAGGGGTGTCCCGAGAGAAAATGTAGAAATTTGTATATTTTCATTAAAGTGAGAGACTAGGCTACCAACTAGTAATTTTAGTCTTTCCTTATCCATTCCAGACATCTAATTTTCACAAAATTAGAACAGAATTCGATTTGTTTATTATTAAATGCTCGTGACATGCTGATTAATAAAGAAATATTTAGAAGGGAAAAACGTTATGGTCTAAAAGGTGCTTTGAAACCACATTAACTCATGTGGTGCTTCATGTCTACACACATGCAGGAAAGAGGCAACGCGAGCGGGACAGGGCAGAAATTATGCATGTTTGCTAGAGAACAATATTCAAGATTACAGGGCAGAAAGATCAGAGCTGTTGTCCACATCACTGTTGTTCTGTCGCGCTCTTCACTAGAGACGATGAGAGGGCGCAACCGTTGTCATGAAATCTTGCGGTTGGATGGAATCAATCCGGTGTCTGACGTAGCCTAATTGTTAGCAAGTTCATCCAGTCTGACCCTACGTTACCACTGGCACGTTGTGAGTGAAGCTGAGGGCGTTTTCAATTCATTCCTATGAAAGCAGAGTGTCATGATAGCAAGGTGGATCATAGGATTGGCAGTGGTGCGGAGCAAGCTCTCTCCTAGCGCTGTGAGCGCCTTTTTGACCGGATTTCGTTTTAGCGACACGCAGTTAATGTCGAAAATTCCTCAAGCTTATTATGGATTTTCTTTATCGTGATGTATATCGATATCGTTTTATCTCCCAGCCCTACCTGGAATCATTTGAAAGCTAGATCGGCTATGCATTGGCCACTTTAAAAATTCAATCAACAACCGATGAATATAATCAAGTCTATGCCTCACAAATTTGTCTTCTTTAATACACCAATGCACCCGGAAATACGTCATGATACCGAAAAGTCGGTTGCAACTTCCATTTCATACCGACTTAAAGCCTTATGAAGCACCAAATGCGAGATGAAATTTAATTTTCTTGGGCAGATGCAAAAAATTTTTTTATGCCATAAAAAACCCTGTCCATGTTTCTTAAATGTTCTTAGTCTCACATGAAAACTTGCCCATTGATGAATAAGCTCACACTGCGCACATGGATATTTACATATCATGATGTACACAATATCACATTGACACTTTATATCATATCACCCAGCCTTATCTCATCCTATATCCTCCCACCTTTTCACAGTTTCATATTGTAAAAAACAATTAAAATCATTTGTATCTTTGATAATTGTTCTGCCCTATTCAAACATCATTTTTTTTTTTTTTTTTTTTTTTTCAATCAATATGAATATAAATACTAGTATGTTTTCTGTCTTTGTTATTTTAGGTATGTTAAAGGTTTTGGCAGGTTTGACAGTGTATTGATGTGCAGGAACTAATCTGAGCACTTCACGTTTCAGACAAGAGAAGTGATAAGGAGTGTGAAGATCAGTGGTAATGTGTGTGCTGCAGCATTCGCTGCCGACAGCAGTAAGATCTTCACAAACTCTGGTAAGTCAAAACGGTCACTTTTACCTGTGCTGTAATGCATTATCCTCACACAGTTTTCCTCACACAGTTTTCATGTAATTTGATCACATGCCATTATAGGCGCATGAAGGGAAGATGTTTTCTTGATGTTTTTCTGTCTTTTGCACGGTAGTTGATCACACTTGTGCTCATTTCATTCAGCTTTTTGTTATTTTTTTTTTTTCCCCAAAATATTTGAGAAAAAACGCATACTTCCTGTCACAATGACACAATCCAATTCACATTTTTGTTATATACAAATACGCACATATATATATATATATATATATGCTAAATAAAAAAAAAAAATTATAATTAAAAAAAAAAAAAAGGACAAATAAACTTAACCCCCCAGCTCAAGATGGCTAATTCACATACATCTCAGGCTGTTTATATACTATAAAATCCAACAACAGGCAAAAATTCAAATGGGTAGTGTCTGTAACTCCATAAAGTTAGAAATAAAGGGTTGCCATTTGTGGAAAAACTTGTCAGTACATCCCCTCAACGTATACTTTATTTTCTCGAGTTTTAAAAAAACATTGTGTCCCTAAGCCACTGGGAGATGGATGGATATCTTGCAGACTTCCAATGCAACAGTAAGGAACGTTTTGCTATTAAGGATGTGAAAGCTATAATGTCCTTCTGTATAGTACTGAATGGAAGTGAGGCATCAGGGATCCCGAATATAGCAATCAGTGGACAAGTTTTTAAATCTACTCTGAGAATAGAGGACATAATAATAAAGAAACCAGTCCAAAAACCATACAGATCAGGGCAAAGAAAAAACATATGACTAAGATGACAGGGAGAGCCATGACACTTATCACATTTGTCTTCCACTTCTGGATATATTACAGAAACTCTCGCCTTAGACCAATGGACCCTATGCAAGACTTTGAATTGGATGAGTCCGAGACGAGCACAAGAAGTGGTAGACTGTATATCTAGACTGTATATCTATCCTATCTATTGCACGTTCCCAAAACTCTTCACTTATTTGTACTCCTAATTCCATTTCCCAAGCATTTTTAATATTGGTACTCGACTGACTGCTTAAGGCCAGAATAACGTAATATATCTTTGAAATCATTCCTCTCTGATGAGGATTATATGAGAGGAAGATCTCCCACGGCTGTTCTGGAGGTGCAGAGGGGAAATTAGGGAAACATCTAGATACAAAATTTCGAATTTGAAAATAGCGAAACAGATGTGTAGCAGGCAGGTCATAAGTAGATGACAGGTTGGCAAAACTATCAAAGACACCATCGACATACAAATTTTTGAATTGTTTAATGCCCTTGTCATACCACACTGAAAATGATGAGTCCAAACACGATGGAGGAAATAAGTGGTTATTGCATAATGGACCCAAAAAGGATGCATCTATAAATTTAAAGCACCGTCTAAATTGATACCAGATCTTAAGTGTGTTAAGGACAACTTGATTATTAGTATATAAAGAAAGTTTAGTAGGTAACGAAGAATAAAGAAGGTATAGAGGATTCCCTACAAGATGATAATTCCAATTTACACCAAGAGCCAGGAGACTCAACCCAGTAACAGAGTTTATGGATGTTCGCAGCCCAGTAATAAGATTGAAAATTGGGTAATGCAAGTCCCCCACTAAGTCTACATCCCTGCAATAAAGTTTTACGAACCCTCAGTGACTTCCCCCAAATAAAATGACTAATTATTTTATCCAAAGAATCAAAGAATTGTTTTGGCAGAAAAAGAGGAATTGACTGAAATAAGAAAAGACATTTCGGTAATATATTCATTTTGACAACATTGATCCTACCAATTAGAGAAAGGGGGAGGCTACCCCAACTTTGAATATTGGATTTAACCTTTGAGATAAGGGGAGTGAAATTGGCCGATGCAAGACCAGACAAAGAACGCGTCACGTTTATACCAAGGTATTTAAACCCTGACTGGCTAAACTGGAAAGGTAGAACTGATTGTTGGAGATGAAGTGCTGCAGTATTGACGGGAAAACAGTCGCTTTTCTCCAAATTTAATTTATAACCCGAGATGGAACTGAAGATCTCCAGAACACACAAAACTGCAGGCATAGAAGCGATAGGATCGTTTACATAAAGTAACAAGTCATCCGCATATAGCGACAATTTGTATTCAACACCATGTCGAACTATTCCTTTAAATAAATGGGAAGATCTTAATACAATAGACAAAGGCTCGATAGCAACCGCAAAGAGCAAAGGCGATAGGGGACAGCCTTGGCGACATCCACGTCCAAGAGCAAAATAATCAGAATAAGTGTCATTAGTATGAACATTGGCTTTAGGTGATGAATAAAGGAGACGAATCCAAGAAATAAATGTATCCCCAAATCCAAATTTCCTCAAAACTGCAAACAAGTACTCCCATTCAACCCTGTCAAATGCTTTTTCAGCATCTAAAGAAATTACAATCTCAGGACGTTCAGTCGAATGCTTTGAATAAATTATATTAAAAAGTGTACGGGTATTAAAAAACAACTGACGTCCCTTTATAAAACCACTCTGCTCTTCAGATATAATGTAAGGGAGCACGTTCTCTAAACGAGATGCAATTACTTTGGCCAACACTTTTGCATCTGCATTAAGCAGAGAAAGTGGTCTATATGAACCACAGGAAGTCGGATCTTTACCCTCCTTAAGAAGGAGGGCTATAGTGGCTTGTGTCAGAGTTGATGGCAAAGAACCACGTTCTAAAGATTCATTGAACACAGATAAAAGCAATGGTGCCAATTTTCCAATAAACATTTAAAAAAATTCAATTGGAAACCCGTCCGGACCAGGGGCTTTATTAGATTGCATGGTTTTAATTGAATTTAAAATTTCTTCAAGAGAGAGTGGTGAGTCCAGTTGTTCGACAGTGTTAGAATCAATAACAGGGTTACACATGTTCTGAAGAAATTCCTCTAATTTAGTATTGTCTGTAGGAAATTCAGATTTATAAAATGAAGAATAAAATGATTTAAAAGTAGCATTAATTTCCATGGGATCTGTAGTTATAACATTATTAGTGTTTTTAATACTGGGTATCAGCCGAGAAGTGGCCTGTCGCCGTAGCTGATGTGCAAGTAAACGATTTGGCTTGTCGCCGTGTTCATAATATGAACCACGAGTACGCAGTAACAAGCGCTCTGCTTCTTTAGTCGAAATAAGATCAAATTCTGCTTTTAAGTCAAGACGCTGTTTAAGTAGTTCCAGAGAAGGCCCCAGCGAACATCTTAGATCGAGGTTACTGATCTCAGATGTGAGTTCATTAAGCCTAGCATTGCGCCTTTTATTAGAGAGAGCAGAATAAGAAATAATCTGCCCTCTAAGATATGCTTTAAGTGTCTCCCATAACAATGAATAAGACGTGGAGTCATTCTGATTGAAAGAAAATCATCAATAGAAGTTGAAATGAACTCGCAAAATTCTTTGTTCGCCAAAAGAAGAGAATTAAATCTCCAAAGTGGAGGGTTATGTTTATAAAATAGAAAGTTGAATATCTAATTGTAAAGGTGCATGGTCAGAAATTACAATACCCAAATAGTCAGAAGAAACTACACAAGAATTAAGAATACTATCTATAAAAAAATAATCAATCCTAGAATAGGAATGATGCACCTGGGAGAAAAAAGAAAAAATTTTAAGAGAGGGGTTACGGGATCTCCAAGGATCAACGAGACCGTTCTGCCACATGAAATCGGAAAATGTTTTAGACATAGTGGATTGAGTCAGGTTAAGGGGATTAGAACGATCCAAATTTGGGTCAAAAACACAATTTAAATCCCCTCCAAAAATCAACAGGTGAGTATTTAAAAAGGGGAGGTTGCTCAATAATCTGTTTGCAAATGCCACATCATCAAAATTTGGAGCATATACATTTACCAACAAAACCTGTTTTTGCATTAGGGTACCCGCAACTATAAGGTATCTGCCATTCACATCAGCAATAACATTAGAAGAGGAAAAACCTGACTTTTTGCTAATTAAAATAGCAACTCCTCTTGCCTTTGAATTAAAGTTTGAGTGGAAGACCTGTCTCACCCAAGGGCAGTGAAGCCTATGTTGATCTTTAATACGAAGGTGAGTCTCCTGTAAAAATACTATATCAGAGTTTAAACGTTTCAAATGTGTAAAAACCTTAGATCTCTTGACAGGGTTCCCCATACCTCTGACGTTCCAACTAATAAATCTTAGGGGCATGCCTAACCCAGCAGCGCTGGGATCCATATTACTATTAACCATTTAAATAAAGTAAACAACAGATATACAGATAGCCATCCAGAGCCGAAGAAGAACCCACCCACCCACCCAAACAAACCCCTGAACACACACACACACAACACACACCCAATGTCTCCCTATAACAAAACAACAAAGGAGACAGCAGTGTTTCCGACAATACCCAAAAGTTGTCCACAATGAGAAAACAACTCGGAGATTAATCAGAACTAACAAAGAAAATAAAAAAAAGAGGTAATAGAAAAGACTCCTACTGATTTTAAGTCTGATAAACAGTCTGCGCACAATAACAAATACAATATAAAATATTTTAAAGCTTTGTGTTACAAACTATTATGTCAACTGAAGGGGAGCATTACAGCAAGACATTGGTAAGCGCCCCAGTAGCATAAATCAAATGATTGCAAAGAGCAGATGGATGAAAAGCAAGTAATACAGTAATATAGCACGTAAGGCTGAGAGCAAAAAAAAAAAAAGAAAATACTCTAACATAAATATAAACAACGTTAAACTAGACAGAGAATCAAACAGAAAAACACGTTATTACAATGGTAGATTGACGAGGTAGTTCACTAAATCTAATTAGAAGCCTGAGTGCAAAAAAATAAAAATAAAAAGATAAAGCGGAAAATACGGCACTGTCATAGGTGTTACAGCTCACCCAGATGTCAAAAAGTTGACATAATCCCCTGCTTCCTCCGCCGAAACGAAGTCCTTCTGAACACCATTGTATGTAATGCGAAGCCGCGCTGGGTGAAGTATTCCATAGCGAGCGCCCTCAATGCCCCGAAGTTGACGCCTGACCTCTTTGAATGCGGCCCGAGCCCGGGCTATCTTGGCAGTGTGGTTCGGAAAGACCGAAATGGACAAGTCCCCCAATTTAATCCGTTGGAGCTCTCTCGCACGGCGTAAAATGTCAACACAATCACTATGATAGTGAAGTCTACACACAATAGCTCGAGGTCGTTCACCAGGCTTGGGCTTAGGCTGAAGGGTCCGGTGGGACCGGTCCAAAACCGGCTCCTTCTCCAGACCAAACGCTCCCTTTAGTAAGGCGGCCACAGCAACAGTGGTACAGGTGTCAGGCCCCTCTGGAACTCCCACTATCCTAATGTTGTTACGCCTTGACCTAGACTCCAAATCCTCACATTTATTCTCCAACTTATCTACGGTAGCAGTGAGACACTCAATGGTATTTTTCATCTGAGCTATGTCATCGGTACAACCTGAGAGAGCATGCTCCATTTCCCCTACAGTACCTTTGAGTGACAGTATAGTAGCACCGGTAGCAGCTTTATCTTTAACCAGCTGTGTTTTCACGGCTTGCAGATCAAGCTTGATCGTTGACAGGACATCCCCGAGCGTCTCCTGGAGTTCCTTTTTAAAAATATCGGCGATGTCTTTCCTCAGCGAAGCCAACAACTCGAGCTTAAGAGGCGATGTCAGGGTCAGGCCGAGGCAATTCGGCCTCAGCGGGAGGAGGCGATTCACTTGGGGTGTGGTCGTAGCGCGTGCACTAGGCCTCAATTGTGTCTGAATAGTATTCAGAGTTTTCACATTTTTTCCAGACATTTTAACGTAATTAAAGGTTAAATATGAAAACAAAAACAGATTAAAGTCAGTCAAGCTCAAATGTATGACTGAAAAGCGCAAGTAAATTACAATTTTAATCAAAAACAGCAGGAGCCTCCAAAATTCACGTCCTACTCCATTAGCAGCTCCGAGAATCCCCCCCAGCTTTTTGTTATTAACAATTTTATCGATTCCAAAGATAAACACAACATAAGAAACTAAATCAATTATTCACATTTCACAACATTGGAACTCTAGGGGGTCGGGGGTATGCTCCCTCGTGAGAAAAATGTGTACATTTTAAAGTTAAATACTTCCATTTTAAAGTCCAATACTTCCATCAAAACTAAGAGGCTAGTGTTGTGCTCTTGTAAACAGTTTTGTGCACTTAAAGCTGCAGTAGGCAACTTTGAAATAAAATTGTGAGAAACAGTGCCCCCAATTCTTCTCCATATACATTATGCTCTTCACCCCCAGCCAGGGTTACTTGACAGCTGTTCACAAACAGAGCCAAGGCCTGCTTTTCATTGAGTCTGTGGTGCGAACTAATTTCTCACAGGGCTTAATTTAGCTTAGACACCATGTTTATATAGAAATGTTTTTTTCAATTAATAAATACTGCCTACTGTAGCTTTAACGATTTCATGCTCTAACCCAGGGGTGCCCAATACGTCGATCGCGATCTACCAGTCGATCGCAAAGGCAATGCTGGTAGATCGCACACAATTTAAATGTGCTTTCGTTAAATTTTTATAAAAATATAATGTCTTTCCTTTTAGTTTTCTGACTTTAACTTGACGAGTATTTTGACCAGGCGAGATTTGTTTCAGTTGCCATGACAACTAGGTTTGCGGCCTCCAAGGGCTTCTGAGATCAGAGCACGAAATTGCAAAGCTAGCAGTGTTTGAGACTAGCTACCAGCAGCTACTGCCCTGATTATGCAAAACTGTCTGATTTACATTCAGTGCAAGTCATCAGAATAAGGTAAATGCCCCGTCTATTGTAATCTATTGTGCTGTAGGTGTTTTTGGTTTAGTGTTAAAACTGGATGATATCAACATTGAACATTATTTTTTTAAATTAATTTGAAGATGAATTCCATGTGTATATATACATGCAGTAGTCCCAACAAGCATTTTATTTTTTAAATAAAACAGTTTTTTTGAGTTGGTAGATCTTATGGAGTTGGTCATTTAAAAGTAGATCATCATGCAAAAAAGTGTGGGCACCCCTGCTATAACCATTCTAAAAAGCAGGGTACAAACTAGTGATGTCAGTTTCAGCTTTTAACGTTACCTCAGACTGCTAACGATAGCTAGCTAGTGAAGCCATAAAGTGTAACGTTGTGCCAATTAACCTAGTAATGCTAACTTTAATTTGAGTTAATCATCGCGATTTTGTAATTATTATTTTTTTTGTAACCCAGCCAACCTGTATATCTATATTTTATAATAATAATTATATTATGCAATAATCAAATATGTCTGCCTATAAGGCTCTCTGATTAACTCACAAGCCCTTATTTCTCATGAAGGAAGACTTTGAGATTCTGTTTCATGGATGTTATCATCTCCACAGAAATAGAGCAGGGCATCACCTGTCTCACTGCCTGTTATTAACACTGTGTGAATAAACCCACAATGACCATGGATATTTGACATTACATGGCTGTTGAAAAGTGAAACTGGAGTGCTTTGCATTCACAAAATTAATGCGTTTATACCTTGTTTATATTTTTGCGGGAGTTTGCCGCAAGTCTCTGTAGACGGCGTGCACATCAGAGCCCTTGAGAAGTGGTTCATCTTCAAATGACGTCCGTGGTGTGGTTTCCTGAGATGCTCTGAGTTCAACTGAATGAGAAGAGTGTTTTTCCTGCAGGCTACAGACATCATGCAGGGAAAGATGAGGCTGAATCCAGCTTCTTAATCAACTGCTTTTTATTTAGTAAAAGGGACTCGATGCTTTGAAACTACACAACTTTATCTCTGCCGATTGAAATGTTAATATTTATTAGTTGTTAATAACAGCAGCTAATAACAGACATTTTTGTGGTTGCATAATGCCAAATGTACGCGTTACTTACCTCAAAAATGTGTCCTCCTCCTCAACCAAATAACGTTAGATGGATCCAGGAATACTCCAGTGCAGATATCTGCGAGCATGTGAGTTTACAACAGCGGGGGTAGGAGCTGACTGGCGCATGAGAGTGCAAAACACAACCTTTTATTTTATATTATTATGAGGCTGAGAAGTGCAAAAATATTTTAGATGAGAAGTGAAAAAAAAAATGTGGTTCATTACGAGACTGTGGCGGGGCAAATTAGACTAGCGGGCCGCCATAGTCTAGTCAATTAATGGGAAACACTGATATAATTGAGATCTGGGAATCCCAAAATGGAGATCTGGGAATCCCAAAATGTTGAATATTAACCCCCATCACAATCCAATCTGACCAACAGAAAGGTGACTTATTAATACATAGTTTAGGGTTCAGCCATATGCTTTTAAATAAATATCTGAGTTAAACACTCTGGACGCTTTTGTCCATATCACTTAACTTCTTCAATTAGTTTGATAGAAGGACTTTGCAGTGGCAAGAACTTCCTTTTCAATACAATACTAGGGAGTGGCTTTCTCAGGTGAAATGACAAATGAGCCAAATGTCTGAGACCGAATGCATAAAATTAAAAACAAATCTTGAGTAGGCCTAACCCACCTTTGTCAATCAGCCTATGTAACTTATTTAACTTTAACCTGGGACTCTTACCATTCCAAATGAAGGATTTTGCTATGCTATCAAATTGCTTGAAATAAGAGAGGGGGACATCTACAGGGAGAGCTTGTAACAGGTTGTTGAATTTTGAAATGCAGTTCATTTGAATTATATTAATTCCCAATCATAGATAATTGTAATGAAGCCCAACTTCCCACATCTTTCTAAAATCGTTTTATTAAGGGATCAAAATGAACTCAACTACTTTGCTGGGAATGAAATGCCCAAATACTTAATGCCCTGTTTGGGCCAATGGAAGGTGCCCGGCTGGAAGGTAGTTACTGGACCGTAAGTTGTCAAAGCCAAAGCTTTGGAGTTAGACCAGTTGACTTTGTATCCTGAACTTGGAAAAGGAATTAATAATTCTGTGGAGGCAAGGCATAGATCTAGTTGGGTCAGAGACAAATAATAAAATACAATCTGGGTTATGCGCCACAACTCCCGCCATCACCCCTGTAAAAATCATCCTCCTTATCTCTGCTGCAAATGCTTCCAGGGCAAGACAGAACAATAATGGGGAAAGAGGGCAACCCATAAAAATTTGTTTTGTTCCGCTGCTACAGGGTTCCTCCAAGGTTATCTCAGAATCAAGATAAGAAGATTTTTTTGCTCAGTCGTCAATTTAGGGAGTTCTAATGGTTCCACAAAGTTTCTAATATCGTCATCAGTAGACGAAGACGTTTCACCACCAGTGGATTTTTACTGAACATTGATTTCAGCCGTTAATATTTGTTCGAAATTAGGATTTTGCAAAAGTGATACATTAAAGCACCAACTATATTTCCTTTTTTCCATATGTGGCAACACCTCTAAACTCACCAGTGTGTGATCGGAGGTTTCATCTTGAGCACTTAAGTGTCTTTTAATGTCTCCACATACGGTCGCCAATGGTCACCGTCGCTCGTGTTGCCAGAAGTCACCAGCTCTCATTGAAAATGAATGAGATGTGGTCGTTTTGTCTTTGGCAGTGTGAACGCAGCTTAAGGCTTCACTAAAGGGCTGCGCATAAAATCGGTTTTAGGATATAATCAAATGAAGAAGTTAGTCGGAAAATTATAGTCAAGCTGTCAACTTTGTATTTTCACAAGCAGGCTGAATGTAATGAACATAAATCCCTAAGAGATGAGACCATGCTACTAAATTGGATGTGATATGTAAAACACATTAAGTAGATGTTAGGCCTAATCTTTGAGTTAAGAATATAATTATGAAATTAGATAACCCAAACAAGACCAACACTGACTGATACAAAACGCACAAAGATAATACAGTACAGTCCAGAAATGAGAAATGCGACAGGTCTGTTTTGAGGATGACATTAAGTAGACTTTTTAATGTCACTTCACCCTGTAGCTGAATTGCTCTGAAAATTATAATAGCCATATTGATTTTGCTTATTTTCATGGCAAACACAATTAACATGACAAATTTATGTTTAAGATTTGAAACATAACAATAAAATGTCTACTTATATTTTGGATGCAGAGCAGCTAACATTTACAGCTATATGTAAAACCAAGGTTAAACAAAGTTTTGTTTACATTTCATTCAGTGCTTCTGAAGGTTAAATAAAGAATGCACTTTTGTGCATTATGTAAATTAGGGCTGGGTATCAAGTTCGATACACAGACCGAATTGCCTCTAAATAATCGAGTATCGAAAAATGTCTTGTCGTTCGGTACCAAATTTCGATACCAAAGGGGTTAATCTCGTCAACGTCAGTGATAAGCATGTAGCATGCTAGATGTGCCCAAATCTAAAAGTGCTGGTGATTTAGCTGCGTTTAGGCATCAAGGAAAAACTAGTTTTTAGAAAATGGTTTGCGTTCCAGGGCTGAGAAAGAATGTTATATTTAATATTGCTAACACTGTTCTACATGACAGAGAAATACAAAACCGTAATAACGAGCCTTTCAAATACAATTTGAATCAAACACAGCAAGAGACTGTCTGAACATTTTGTTAATTTATAGAGAGAAATGCACATTCAGGTTGAGCAAGCAGACGATGATCTCTGGATCAATGATGGTCAGAGTGAACGCCAATAGCTGATGCCTTTGAACATGTCATGATGATATTTGGCTAATTTTCCCATTAATCTATTACATTATTATTATCAAATTAATATTCAAAATAATTTGGCCATAGACACAAAGACATGCGTTTGAAGAAAGTATATTGGCACATATGTCGTGCTGATACGGAGGCGTGCAGTCTTGTGGAACACGAGGATCTCATTTTTTTTTGCCTTCCTATTTTTCTTTTCTTATGAGAGCTGCAAATGACCTCAGACATCTCAGTTCAGGAGGTGGTTTGAGTTCAGTTCACAGAGCAGGTTATTGAGAACGCAACTCTGCAGCCTGTAAAATAAAACTATATAAAATAAAATGATGTATAAAATACAAAAACACATTCACCTCGAACCAAGATTTATATTTCAGTGATTATAATTATTATTTTTACATGTGTGTATATATAATTGTTTTTATGTCTTCATTTGTGTAAGTAATTTTCCGCCTGCATGTTTAGACGAATTCTTGACTGACGGTAAATGGAAAGGTGTGTGTGTGTGTGTGTGTCTGTGTGTGTCTGTGTGTGTCTGTGTGTGTGTGTGTGTGTGTGTGTTTTTATTTGTTGTTTCGTTTGGAGTGCAATTTGAATTTAGAAATTTATTTGATTTAAGTTTTTTTTAATTACGTTATTTAATTTTCAATGCAAAATCAATAAAGCAAGAATATTGACTAATCCCTCAGCCCCGAGGTTTCCGATGTAGAGAATAGATCTTGAATACAAGTATATTGTCTTTTCTGCACTCACAGAAGTATAACAAATTGAAAAAATACAGTTGTTTACAAAATCCACTTAAGATACATTCTCTGAAACAAGTCTAAATATTTGTTATGTTTTAGACCATTTTAAATGGAAACTGAGACTAAAACACTATGATAATAGGATTTTTTGCAGTGAATTTCTTTCATTAGTGGAACCAGCAAAAAATAAATAAAAGAACGTTCAACTTCCTCAGGCAGTCAAACGAGGGTAACAAATACCCCAATCCCTCTAATGATTTGCAAGAAATATTTCTCAAAACAAAATCCATCCAATAGGGAGGCATAAGCAGAAAGAATGTGCAGTTTCATCCACAACACCGTCCTGAAGGAGTGTTATTCCACAAAACATACTCCAGCCACTAGGCAGAACAACACAAAAAGAATCAAAGAAACGGACGTTGTTTTGCCAATTACGATTCTCATGGCCTTCCCATTTTTCCCAAACACGTTCTAAGTCTATCTTGGTCGCTAGCGATTTAGCAGCTTATTCCCTCTCTGATGACTCCAGATAATCTATCTGTTTCTCGACGTCCCCCATTCTTTTAACCAACTGGGTTAGGGGTGTCCGCTTGAGCACATTGGTGTCTTTTTATTGTCACCTGAGGATTTTTTATTTTTTTTACATTGTCTTCATAGAACAATTATGGTTCAGGATATAACGAATCTCACCGGTTTATGACACAAAGTATTAAAAACAAGCAAAGTGTGCAAAGCTCGCCGTTCACACATCCAGTGTCCATGCCTTTCTGATGTTGGCCTAAGTTCAGAGCTGTAACCATTGTTTTTTTGTAGACTCCGCCATGGCAATACAGGAGATTTGCCCTAAAGGTGTGTAAACATAACAGAAGGGTTTTAGAACCATTAAGGGTGCTTATTCAGATGTAAATAATAGTGATCTGCTGAATGAATAATTTCACTGACGTTTAAACTAAAATTAAGTCGACTAGTCTAAAAAGAAGCCAAAAATACGACCAATACACAATTACATGGAGCGAACAAAGTCTTCTAACCGAGGAGCGAGCACGAGTATATCTCGCAAAGATGCGCAAATGCATAATATATTGGATGCGCCAAGGCACGCAAGTATACTTTTAGGTAATGTTTCAAAATGTAAACATTACCGTACGTTCACACCAGAGGCGGCAAGAGCGTCAAATCGACCGGAAGTCATTCATTTTCAATGACAGCCAGCGTCTCCGCGGCGAGTCTTGGGCGGCGTGGGCGTCAGATGGAAGTTCAAGTGCAGTCAACATTATGGTAATGAGCTGTGACACGGTTCGGCGGCAACCTATTGGAATATAGAAGTGCTCCGCTCTAGCGAAGTCTAGAGAACACAACCGTGTAAACTTTGGTTCCCACCAAGCATTCGTTCCGAAGATAAAATGGAGGAGAAACGAATTATTGCCGTGACTGGTTTCCCTGTAATATATGACCAAGACCACAGTTATTACTACAAATGTATTTTATTTTTTATAACGAACAACTATAATTTTAATTACTGCCATCGATCGATTTCTTATTTTCACATTTTAAAGAGTTCATGAGGATATACGCTACTTGTGATAGGTTGGCAAAAAGTAAATGGTCGACATGTCTGGATGTTTAAATTGCGGCCCCTTTAAATATACAGGTCCTTCTCAAAAAATTAGCATATTGTGATAAAGTTCATTATTTTCCATAATGTAATGATAAAAATTAAACTTTCATATATTTTAGATTCATTGCACACCAACTGAAATATTTCAGGTCTTTTATTGTTTTAATACTGATGATTTTGGCATACAGCTCATGAAAACCCAAAATTCCTATCTCAAAAAATTAGCATATTTCATCCGACCAATAAAAGTGTTTTTAATACAAAAAAAGTCAACCTTCAAATAATTATGTTCAGTTATGCACTCAATACTTGGTCGGGAAACCTTTTGCAGAAATGACTGCTTCAATGCGGCGTGGCATGGAGGCAATCAGCCTGTGGCACTGCTGAGGTGTTATGGAGGCCCAGGATGCTTCGATAGCGGCCTTAAGCTCATCCAGAGTGTTGGGTCTTGCGTCTCAACTTTCTCTTCACAATATCCCACAGATTCTCTATGGGGTTCAGGTCAGGAGAGTTGGCAGGCCAATTGAGCACAGTAATACCATGGTCAGTAAACCATTTACCAGTGGTTTTGGCACTGTGAGCAGGTGCCAGGTTGTGCTGAAAAATGAAATCTTCATCTCCATAAAGCTTTTCAGCAGATGGAAGCATGAAGTGCTCCAAAATCTCCTGATAGCTAGCTGCATTGACCCTGCCCTTGATAAAACACAGTGGACCAACACCAGCAGCTGACATGGCACCCCAGACCATCACTGACTGTGGGTACTTGACACTGGACTTCAGGCATTTTGGCATTTCCTTCTCCCCAGTCTTCCTCCAGACTCTGGCACCTGATTTGCGAATGACATGCAAAATTTGCTTTCATCCGAAAAAAGTACTTTGGACCACTGAGCAACAGTCCAGTGCTGCTTCTCTGTAGCCCAGGTCAGGTGCTTCTGCCGCTGTTTCTGGTGCCTGTGCACAGTGGCTCTGGATGTTTCTACTCCAGACTCAGTCCACTGCTTCCACGAGGTCCCCAAGGTCTGGAATCGGTCCTTCTCCACAATCTTCCTCAGGGTCCGGTCACCTCTTCTCGTTGTGCAGCGTTTTTGCCACACTTTTTCCTTCCCACAGACTTCCCACTGAGGTGCCTTGATACAGCACTCTGGGAACAGCCTATTTGTTCAGAAATTTCTTTCTGTGTCTTACCCTCTTGCTTGAGGGTGTCAATGATGGCCTTCTGGACAGCAGTCAGGTCGGCAGTCTTACCCATGATTGCGGTTTTGAGTAATGAATCAGGCTGGGAGTTTTTAAAAGCCTCAGGAATGTTTTGCAGGTGTTTAGAGTTAATTAGTTGATTCAGATGATTAGGTTAATAGCTCGTTTAGAGACCCTTTTCATGATACGCTAATTTTTTGGGATAGGAATTTTGGGTTTTCATGAGCTGTATGCCAAAATCATCAGTATTAAAACAATAAAAGACCTGAAATATTTCAGTTGGTGTGCAATGAATCTAAAATATATGAAAGTTTAATTTTTATCATTACATTATGGAAAATAATGAACTTTATCACAATATGCTAATTTTTTGAGAAGGACCTGTAGTTCACAAAACAAAGCATTCTGAACAAACGTTGCCGCCTATTTCAACTACGCCAGAGCGTCCACGAGCGTCCTTGAGCGTCGAAGGCAGGGCAGCCAGAGCGAATTTTGACGCTCTCGCCGCTTCTGGTGTGAACGTACAGTTAATTTGACATGATAATGTTGTTTGATATGAAAAGCAAGATCACTATGACTATTAGGTTATTATTATCAGAGCTGTTCAACTGCAGGGTGAAGATGAATACCATTCTACTTCATATCATCCTCATAAAACACCTGTTACATGTCTCAATTCTGGACCATACAGGTATTTTTGTTTTTGTTGTTTTTATATCATTCAGTGTTGGTCTTGTTTGGGTTGTCTGATTTCATGTTACATACATTGTTTATTCACAGATTAGGCCTAATATCTACCTACTGTATACAGTTGCTTGTCATATAATTAGAATATCATCAAAAAGTTGATTTATTTCAGTAATTCCATTCAAAAAGTGAAACTTGGATAATGTATACATTCATTCCACACAGACCTTTGCAGGTGTTTTGAGTTAATTAGCTGATTAGAGTGTGGCAAGTTCTTCAATATTGAACTTCACAATATTCTAATTTTCGGAGATACTGAATTTGGGATTTTCATTAGTTGTCAGTTTTAATCATCACAATTAAATGAAATAAACAATTGAAATATATCAGTCTGTGTGTAATGAATGAATATAATATCCAAGTTTCACTTTTTGAATGGAATTACTGAAATAAATCAACTTTTTGTTGATGTTCTAATTATATGACCAGCACCTGTATTACACACACACAACCAATTTAGTAGCAAGTCTCTGTTCTCTCTGCCAATAATCAAATCTTTAACTCTGTGAATAATCTTTGATTATTCTTGTGAAAACACTACACGTAGGCAAAAGTTGCATGACTAAACTGGTGACCGAAAACCCATCATCTCCTCCACAGAACTCTTGGTTTAAAAACACATGTAAATGGCAGGACGGCTGAGGTTAAATGTGGTTAAAACCACACATTATAGTGACCACAAGGAGGTTACCCCATGTGACTCTCCCCTCCCTTGCATCCCGGCCAATTTGGTTGCTTGGGAGACTTGGCTGGAGTCACTTAGCATGCCCTGGATTCGAACTCGCGACTCCAGGGGTGGTTGTCACTGTCTTTACTCTCTTAGCTACACTGTAAAATGTTTGCTGTAATTTTTACTGTAATGTTACTGTAAAATTATTTACAGTATGATTATTGTATTTACATTTACAGTAATATTACTGTATTTTCATTTACAGTATATGTACCGTATTTTCAGTTACAGCATATGTACTTGTGAAAAAGTATAGCAATGGGAGCAAACTCAAAGAAAGGCCCTAGATGGCCAGCACATGCATACCCAGGATGTTCTTACTTCAAGGCAACAATTCTTACCACTGCGCTGTCCTTTTTCAGCCTAGACAGGTTGGTATTACAACAAAATCACTGTCCATTTTCCCACCAATACTCTTCACATCCCTCATCTACTACATTTACGGTTAATATCAAAATGAGAATCAGAATCAACTTTAATGGCCAAGTATTTGTACACGTACAAGGAATTTGACCACAGTTTTTCATTGCTCTCAATGTGCTTACACAGGATTTATATTATATTTGATCAATAAAATATATATAAAAGTGGATTGACCCCAACCCAAATTAGGAATATAAATTCTGCGCAATTTGTTGTAACACTGTCATTTAACAATTGGTGTTATGGTGCTTTTGAAGTATTTAATGATGTACAAACCTCTGAATAAACTTCAGGCTGAACCTTCCTGGTACTCCACATTGAATACATGGTAGCAGCCAAACAGGACAGCTAATGCTGATGAAAAATCTGTTAGCTCCTGCAGCTGGATGATGACTCTGCCCTCCATAGTTAGCATCCATGTTTTTGCTTGGACAACAGAATCTCCTGTAACAAACACCATCACAGCAGCTTTTTAGTATTGTCACAGGCTATGTTCAGCCTACGCGTAAGATCTTAAAGCTGGTGTTGTACAGACCCACCATCTGATGATAATCTCAGCAATAGTATCAATTCAATTATTTTCATATCCTTACCAAGTGCAGTCACCTTGGGATGCTGGGAACAGTGAAGCTTCTCTCTACATCTGCTGGAGTTGCAGTGACCTAAGTGCAGCAATTAACAAAAGTAGGAAGAAATTAATTAAATATATAGAGAACATACTTGTGTCTTTCTTTACAATACTTTCTAATAGGCTCCTCTATAGAGGTTATGCCACTATGTGTTATATCTTGTGATACAACCCCTTGACCAGCTCAAGTATGTCTGCCTATCTTGCAATTCAAAGTTAAATTCTATTACAGGCTTATTACCTGTAAAGTTTGATTTTTGAATGATGCAAATAAAATGGACCCTCAGATGCATGACACATATATACAAAACAGGAATAGTCTTTGAAATGTCAAACTGTGATCCTAATTACAATCAATATTCTCTAGAAACAGCTGTTCAAATTAGCATTAATACTTCAGCCAAAAGAAAGAGTGAATCCTCCCTCTCTCTGAAGTACGTAATTATGGTAATCATAGATGAAAACTGCAAGGTCAAGTTGACAAATCTAGAATTAGTCAGGTTCATATTTTGATATGGTGGTAAAACCAGGAAAGCGTTCACACAGATAAATTACATTGTTTGCACACAAATCGCACAGTCATTTTTACAGTAACCACTAACTAGTTGCTTGATAAATATCAACCAAGAAACAATGTTATGAGAGGCTGCTGATTTAATGGCAACGTTTTAATATTAAAGTCAAATACATTGGTTTAAGCGCCAGTTTCTTTCCTTTGTCTGCTTAACTTACCGTTACGACGGAAACACCAGAAAAGACAAAAGACACCTCCAATTTGGGACTCGAACACGATCCAGACTACAACCTTAAAAAAAAAAAGATGCACTTGAAAACACTGTCTCATAAAATAATAATAAACTCCGTTTGAACATCGATGTTGCCTAACACTATTTAGTATTTCACATTTGCTATTAGCGTAGAGTTAAACACTCTTCCTCCTGGTTAGCTAACGTTAAAGCGGCAGAGGAACACACAAAAGTTGTGTTTCTCTGTTTAAGTAAGGGTTTCTTCAGCTAATTTAATTGATATGAACATATTCACAAGTTGATAATATCACCGTTATGACGGCAATCACCGACAACTAGCCAACAGCCAAAAAAACGGGCGCCAAAAGACAGTTACTGTTAATAAAACTTTAATCAGGTGACGCACGTTAGTATGCTGTTAACATTACAAATCAATACATTTGAATATGTCTCTGTTTTATATAATTAAATATAATACAAACAATATACTAACCTTTTCGATGAATCACTGTTGTAAAATTTCATTCCCAGTCATTCATTTATCGCACTTTCACCAAACAGTATGGAAAAAAATATTTGAAAAGAAATCTCTCTTGCCATTGGTCAGTTTTTTTTTGTGGGCAGGTTCACTACTGTAAATGGATTTACAGTACAGAAGAATTACTGTAGAATTACAGTAATGACCATATATTTTCCCATAATCCTTTGCTATTTACAGTAATGTACTATATACACATTTTACAGTAAAATACCGTTCAAATTTCAAAAATCAGTTACAGTGTACACAGGCCCCTGAGGAACATTGTATTAAAAACCTAAGATATGTAAAAAATATGTATCTTCGAACATATTTTTTTAAAGCCATGCTGGTAAAAACAGCTATTTGTCATTTTTGTGTTCGGGCCAGTGAAAATTTTGGCTGGGCCAGTGAAAATCTGAACCACTGGCCCAAGCGGGCCAGTAGAATTTTTTTAGCATTGAGCCCTGCATTCGAAATCTGATGCTAAATTCCACTGAAGAGGGGCATTTTTCTGCAACGTGCTCACCTTTCGTTATGATCATTGTACATTTAAATATAGAACACAACGCAATCAACATTAGCGAATATTTAACAGGCATGTTTATTGACAAAAATTCAATGAATGGTGCAAGACCAATGGAGCAACCCAGCCTTTTCTAAACTGAATTCACCACATAAATGTTACTTAACATATTACAATAGTCAGAACAATGTTGAAAATAATTAACAGGAACACTAAGCCAAATCTACAAGAGTAAAAAGAATGCAGTGAAATGTTGTGCATTAGCCATTGATCTAATATGGAAGCTGTTCATTAAATCTGAACATCAGAACCGTTTGGTCAACTAGTTTTATTTGACTGATCAGACTGAGATACACAGTCAAATCAAACATGCATTTCCAAAATACAAAATTTGTATGTCCTGTATCAACTATATATAGTGTACTCTTGATTTTACATCAGTTCAAGATTGTGTTATTGGTTCAGCCTATGCTTATTGTTCAGTTCTAACTTGGCAGTTTATGAAAACAATTGAATCATATGTAGGCTATTCTACTTTTTTTTTTTTTCTCACTTGTGACAAGTCATCACAAGTGTATCAGCTTCATTACTTTTTTCCCCAAGGCATTTTTTTCAAAGGCAAGTTCACTTTTAGCACAGAGAAATGCCGTATTAAAGTACTTTTAGTACTCTATGCCATCTTTTTTCTAATCCTTAGAAAATTATTTTCAAACTCCTCATAGTTGGAAGATCCACAGCTCAGTTTGCAATTTACAATATTGGTATAACGCACAATTTCTTAACTCTCTCACAATGAAGCATTGGAGAAATTGTATTTTCTAACAAATAAAAATAGAATTTTTCAGTTCAATCACAGCTAAGAATAAATATACCATGGTACTGATTTTTACTTATTGGCTCCTTGGCACCTAGACAGGAACCCCAAATTCCTGCTGCGATTTCAGTCAAGCTAAAACCCAAGCTATTTTGATATTTCTACAGCTTCTACGGACTCTGGATTACTGTAACAAATTGTTCTCTTTTAACAATTCTCTCACCAAATTAGGATCTTTTTGTTAGTCCAGGTGTTACAAATAAATTGTCCACGGATGCAGTTCTGTTCTGTCTTCAACTTAAAAACAAATGTAGAAATGTAGCTTGAGTTCTCTTCTCGCTTGTATTAATGAGTTTCTTCTTATCAGACTCACCTGGCTGTCTCTCCAAATTGTTAATTGTATATGGCTGACCAGATATCAGGTGGCTCGCCAATGTGTAAGAGTTCTTCTACAGAAGAGTAAGCCAGACCAAGTGCTCATGAGGAAAATAGTTTATTCAAGTAGCGTAGTTCTATGTCTGGTATTTTCCCTGACAACTAAATACCTGACCGGTAAAGAATGCACAGATGAAGTAGGTTCTTTATCAGAGATATTGCCCATCACAACTGTTGTAAAGCTGTCTTTCAAAAACAAAAAGTGAACTCCCATTTTAATTGCACTTAATTTTTTTCCAGTTTAATTCAAATTTTTAGGTATAATAAATACAAATGAATTTAAAGTTTGAAATCAAGGTGTCTAACCCTGCATAACGAAAATTACCCCATAGTACCACCTAGCATCCAACCACATTAATTATTGCTCAATGGGCAATTTTTAATGTTCATGAGATGGATAGCCTGAGAGAGAAAACGATCCTGTGCCTGACAGTTCTGGTGCTCAGTGCTCTGTAGCGCCTGCCAGAAGGCAACAGTTAAAAAAGTACTGGGCAGGGGGAGTGATTTTTCCAGCCTTTTTCCTCACTCTGGAAGTGTATAATTCTAAAAAGCACTTGTATATTTGATTTTATGACAAATGCTCTGGCTCCCAGAAGGTATTTTTACAATGGTGAATCACCTATGGCAGAGATTGAAGATTTAATGCTGAAAATAGAAAGATAAACTATTTCAATTTCCGTAAGGCAGTGGATAGTATCTCTTTTAGCCTGATGATATGCTCCCTGCATTTTGTCTGCTTTAGCCGTCATGTTATCAATTTTTAGCCTGGCTATTGGCCTTATTATAAAGAGATCTGAACAGAACTCCATTTTCGGCAATGCGCCTCTCAATCGAAGTGAGGGTTCTCTCCAAAGTAAGCATTTATTTTTTCAATGATTAACATTTTTATTAAATCACAAAGTAAAACAAATACACAGAATCAACATTTAACACCCACTACCACTCTGAGGCCATCAGACGACATTCGGCACTTCAGCTCTGCCTCGGCACTTTTAATATTCCCTTCCATTTCCACGAGTTCTCTTGCTGTGGATTTTTTGATGAACGAGGCATACTGTATGATTTGACCCCTAAGAACTGCCTTAAGTGCCTCCCAAGCCATGCCCACAGAGGATACTGAGGACCAGTTGGTCTCCAAATAAACATTGATTTCAGCCTTTAACATTTGTTGGAAATCAGGATTTTTCAAAAGGGATGCATTAAAGCACCAACTGTATGATTCATTTTTCTCCATATATGGCAACCCCTCTAAACTCACCAGGGTGTGATCTGAGACTAAGATGTTTCCAATTGAACAATCAACAACAGATGAAATTACAGCCTTAGATGTATATATAAAAAAAACAATTCTAAAAAAAATCTTATGAACTGATGGAAAAAAAAATATATTGTCTCTACCAGATGGGTTTAAAAGTCTCCAAATATCTGTAAGACCAAGATTTTTACACATCCTGTGAAGTGTCATTGTTGTGGGCTTCACACTTTTGCTTCACTTTGATCAAAGACTGAATCCATCATTGGGTTAATGTCTCCTCCCAATATTATAGCATTAGGGGTGTTAGCGGCTTGCAACATCCCTTCAAGATCTATAAAAAAGCCCTGATCATCAGCGTTATGTGCGTAAATATTAGCCAAAACCAACCTTTGCCCCTGATTTTCTGCTAAAACACTGATTCTTTAATCTTATTATGTTTATCTTTAATCTGTTTGAGACATTTGAATTGTAGACGCTTGCTTATCAATGTAATGACTCCCCTGCTTTTACTTGAGTAAGCACTAAAGAAAACATGTTCACCCCATATCTTCCCACATTTTTCATTTTCCTGCAGGGAAAGATGCATTTCTTGAAGAAACACTATCATATTTCTTACGTTTAAGAAAAGAAATAACCTTCAGGTGCCCAACCCATTTACATTCCACTTGGAGAGAGACAATCCATTGATATTAACTATTGACGTTTTTTAAAAAAAATTATTAACTTTTATTGAGAAAGCATGTTGAATTTTACAATTGTTTGACATATGAAGTACATTACGTTGCTTTAACATATATTACTTTCTATTACAAGAACATCAGAACTCAGGTGTGGGTGGTGGGGAAATCAAATTACTTCCAAATTATTTATGCTATTCATTTAAACTTTTTTAAATCTGTGCAAAATTAGTAAAAAGCAGCAGTGTTTACAAAAAATCAGATCTAACCGCCTTAACATATTCCGTCCACTTGGACCATATCCTATAGAAAGTGTCCCTCTGCCCTTTGAGTAAAAAGGACAGTTTTTCCATTGTGTAGATCTCTTGCACAATGTTTATCCAGTCCTCAGTTGTCGGTGGTTCTGGTTTGAGCCATCTCCTTGTTAGAGCCTTTTAACTTGCTGCCAATAAGATGTATAGAAGTTTCTGTCCTTCGAGTCCAATTTATCCGTTGATATATTACTTAGATATAGGGTTTCAAAAGTAAATGGAAAAACAAATGCAAAAACATTCTGTATATGGTCATGTAGTCTAGCCCAATACTGAGAAATAACTTGGCAGTCCCAAAAAATGTGGTAATGGTTAGCACCCTCCCCCCCCACATCTCCAGCATGCATCTCCAATGCCCCGATACCTTTTTTGAACAGGGGTGATGAAAAATCTCATTATATTTTTCCAACAAAATTCACGCCATACATTTAGATCCCGTTGTAACCCATTGTATCTCACATATGTGTTCCCAACATTCTTCGGTGATTATCAAATTACATTCTTTTTCCCACTTCGCTTTAACATAATGTGTGCTGTCTTTTTTACACCGCAGGATGCTTTTGTATAACTTGGATATCATTTTGTGTGCTCCTAAATTTGTAGTTAATGATATAAATGTTCCCACAAATCCTAGGTTGTTTAAATTCACTTTCAGGTCCTGATTAAAAGAGTGCCTGATCTGAAGATACCTAAAGTCAGCAGAGCCTAATCCATGTTTTCTTTGCAAGGCTTCAAAAGATTGGAGTGCCCCCTTGTGGACAAATGAGTTATCAGTCAATCCTTTTAAAATCCAATTCTTAAATCTATCATCATGCTGATTCGGGGTAAAATCTGAATCGTATGCACACCATTTTAAGATTTTTGAAGTGTCTTCCAAACCACAAATTTTAATTGCTTCATTCCAAGCAGATATCATTACATGTGAAATGGGTTCGTCTGTTAAATGAATCTTATTCTGCAGTTTGATATCTGCTAATAAAGCTTCAACTGGTATTGCTTCAATAGCTGGCCCCTCCACCTCCTTCCATCCTGCGGTGTAATATGAAGAACACAAACATATTAATGGTCTTAACTGTGCAGCACAGTAGTATTCTCGTAAACTAGGACGACCACGACCTCCTTTATCTTCAATTGTAAGGTTTTATATTTAACTCTGGATTTTTTTCCCTTTCCAAATATATTTTGACAGCATTCTATCCCACTCTACAAATTGTTTTTGAGGTATGAAAATTGGTAAGCACTGGAATAAGTAGCGCATTCGGGGGAGAATATTTAATCTTATTGAATCAATCCTAGAATGTAAATCCAAAAAAGGTATGGTAATCCATCTTTGTATATCCGATATTATTGCTATATTCAGAGGGCCATAATTAGCTTCAAACATTTTAGTGAAATCTCGGTGCAATACCACCCCTAAATATCTGATACTGTCTGCCTCCCATTTCCATATATAACTATCCTTGATTTCTTCTGGTGGGGCATAATTCAGAGTTAATACCTGTGTTTTATTTACATTAACCTTGTACACTGAAAAAGAGCCATAGTCTAGTAGTAGTAGTTTAATGAACAACCTGTGTGGGGTAAGATATAGTCAATAATAAATCATCAGCAAAAAGTGCAAATTTTTGCCCCCTACTGTTCTTACTCCAGTTATATCACTTCTCTGCCTGATCCACTGGCTTAAGGGTTCGATAAACAAGGCGAAGAGGAGAGGCGAGATGCAACACCCTTGTCGAGTCCCGTGCTCCAATATGAATGATTCAGTGAGGTCTCCGTTAATTTTGATCCTAGCAGTTGGGTTATTGTATAACCCTGAAATAACCTCAATTACAGATTTATCAAAACTGAATTTTTCAAGCACCTTATATAAAAAGGACCCCCTCACTGAATCAAATGCCTTTTCGGCGTCTAAACTCAATACTAAGGTCTCTAATTTTTGCTTATCAACCTGCCTCATTATGTGTAAAACCCTCCTAATGTTGTCTTGAGTCTGTCTTTGTTTGATAAAACCCGTCTGATCTTTATGTATTAACCCTGGTAAAATTGTTTCTAATCTTCTTGACATGATTGAGGTGAACAACTTCTAGTCTATATCCAGAACACTAATTGGGCGATAGTTACTGCATTGCAATCTATCCTTTCCTTCTTTTGGGATGATAGAAATTATTGCTTCCCTCCTTGAGGGTGGGACTATCTTATTTGCCATCACCCAATTAAATGTTTTCAACAACGTTGGGACCAAAAAATCCTGCATTACTTTGTACCATTCCGGACCAAATCCATCTGCCCCTGCCATCTTCCCGCCCTTTAATCTTTTAATTGCTAAATGGATTTCATCTTTACTTATTGTGGATAGTAACTTTTTAATTTTGTTCCTCTGTCACTGTTGGCAGCTCGAGTTCAAACAAGAAGGTATTGATGTCCAGGTTGTTGTCTATATGAGGTTGAGAATATAATTTCTTATAGTAATCCAGAAAGCATTGTTGAATTTTTTTTTTTTCCTGTTCAAATTCTATTTGATCATTTAGGGGATTCTTAATTTTGTGAATAGTTCTCTCTGCTTGCTGTTTCCTGAGCTTATAAGAAAGGAGTTTCAGTGATTTTCCCCCCTACCTCATAGTACTGTTGTTTTATAAAAATTAGTTTTTTCTGTATGTCCATGGTGTTCAAATCATCTATTTCTTTTTTCAGTTTTATTATATCTGATTTAATATTACTGTTATGAGACCTAGAGTGTTGGTGTTGCAGATCTAACAACTTATCTTCTAAGTGCCGGAGATTTTGCTGACCTACTTTTTTTCAGGTGAGAGGAAATCTCAATTATTTTCCCCCTAATCACTGCCTTAAGTGCATCCCATAGTATTCCTGGAGACATCTCGTCCTTATCGTTATATTCTAAGTACTCCTCTATTTCTTTCTTCAAACGCTCTTTAATATCTCGGTAATTAAGAATGTTTGTGTTCAACCTCCATAAGGTAGATCTATTCTTCCTGTTCAGGCAGATGTTAGCGTAAACCGGGTTGTGGTCTGATATAGTACAGGGACCTATTTCACAATTTTTTAACCTAAAGAGGTCATTTCTATACATGAAGAGATAGTCTAACCTTGAGTAGACATTGTGTGCGCATGAATATTGGGTATATTCCCTATCAGTTGGATGGCAATCTCTCCACACATCAACTAATCCTAATTCGTCCATAAGATGTACCATTCTTTTTCCAATATTTCTCGCATCACCTTTCCCGTTCGAAGAATCCAATTTAGCATTTAATGTGAGGTTAAGATCACCGCCACATACAGTGGGTACAGAAAGTATTCAGACCCCCTTAAATTTTTCACTCTGTTATATTGCAGCCATTTGCTAAAATCATTTAAGTTATTTTTTTTTTCCTCATTATTGTACACACAGCACCCCATATTGACAGAAAAACACAGAATTGTTGACATTTTTGCACATTTATTAAAAAAGAAAAACTGAAATATCACATGGTCCTAAGTATTCAGACCCTTTGTTCAGTATTTAGTAGAAGCACCCTTTTGAGCTAATACAGCCATGAGTCTTTTTGGGAACGATGCAACAAGTTTTTCACATCTGGATTTGGGTATCCTCAGCCATACCTCCTTGCAGATCCTCTCCAGTTCTGTCAGGTTGGATGGTAAACGTTGGTGGACAGCCATTTTCAGGTCTCTCCAGAGATGCTCAATTGGGTTTAAGTCAGGGCTCTGGCTGGGCCATTCAAGAACAGTCACGGAGTTGTTGTGAAGCCACACATTCGTTATTTTAGCGGTGTGCTTAGGGTCATTGTCTTGTTGGAAGGTGAACCTTCGGCCCAGTCTGAGGTCCAGAGCACTCTGGAGAAGATTTTCGTCCAGGATATCCCTGTACTTGGCCGCATTCATCTTTCCCTCGATTGCAACCAGTCGTCCTGTCCCTGCAGCTGAAAAACACCCCCACAGCATGATGCTGCCACCACCATGCTTCACTGTTGAGACTGTATTGGACAGGTGATGAGCAGTGCCTGGTTTTCTTCACACATACCGCTTAGAATTAAGGCCAAAAAGTTCTATCTTGGTCTCATCAGACCAGAGAATCTTATTTATCACCATCTTGGAGTCCTTCAGGTGTTTTTTAGCAAACTCCATGCAGGCTTTCATGTGTCTTGCACTGAGGAGAGGCTTCCGTCGGGCCACTCTGCCATAAAGCCCCGACTGGTGGATGGCTGCAGTGATGGTTGACTTACTACAACTTTCTCCCATCTCCCGACTGCATCTCTGGAGCTCAGCCACAGTGATCTTTGGGGGGTTCTTTACCTCTCTCACCAAGGCTCTTCTCCACCGATAGCTCAGTTTGGCCAGACGGCCAGCTCTAGGAAGGGTTCTGGTCGTCACAAACGTCTTCCATTTAAGGATTATGGAGGCCACTGTGCGCTTATGAACCTTTAGGGCAGCAGAAATTTTTTTTGTGACCTTGGCCAGATCTGTGCCTTGCCACAATTCTGTCTCTGAGCTCTTCAGGCAGTTCCTTTGACGTCATGATTCTCATTTGCTCTGACATGCACTGTGAGCTGTAAGGTATTATATAGACAGGTGTGTGGCTTTCCTAATCAAGTCCAATCAGTATAATCAAACACAGCTGGACTCAATTGAAGGTGTAGAACCATCTCAAGGATGATCAGAAGAAATGGACAGCACCTGAGTTAAATATGAGTGTCACAGCAAAGGGTCTGAATACTTAGGACCATGTGATATTTCAGTTTTTCTTTTTTAATAAATGTGCAAAAATGTCAACAATTCTGTGTTTTTCTGTCAATATGGGGTCCTGTGTGTACAACAATGAGGAAAAAAAATGAACTTAATTGATTTTAGCAAATGGCTGCAATATAACAAAGAGTGAAAAAGGGGGTCTGAATACTTTCCGTACCCACTGTAATACAATTCCCTGACTCCTTGTTGTTAATTCTAGGATCTGTTTATACAAGGACCAATTGCTTCCTGGGGGAATATACACGTTTAAGAAACTCAGAGTAATACCATCAATCTTACCAGTTACCATTTATATATCTTCCCTCCTTATCTTTATATTCTGTTATATGTTCATAATTTAGAGCGCCGTGCACCAAGATCGCCACACCTCTTCGCCTCCCCGAACTGTGGGAAGAATAAAAGACATGTTTAAAACCAAGCTTGTTAAATTTTTCATGTTCGCTATCAGACAGATGTGTTTCCTGCATAAAAACAATCTGAGCTTTATCTCTTTTAAATTTAGATAGGGCTTTCCACCTTTTTACTGGATTATGTAAGCCATTAACATTGATTGATACCGTTTTCACTGATCTGCTACTCATCTAAATTATAGAACAAGTACACACGTTTTAATAGGCTCTCCGCACACCCTTGTAAACACTGAACATGGAACTTGTGAACAAATAACATAGCATAAAAAAAATAAATAAAAAGAAAATCAAACTGAGGTAGTTCTAACTTCCAAGGTAGGGATCCCTGAGGTGGACCCTGCTTCGCCTTTAAAAGGCAGCTTCTTCATCAGTCAGTGGAGGAGGCCCTTAATGGCTAAGGCCTCACTGAGAAGAACACCCTCCAAAAACCTTACTTATCTCCTTATTACACACCATTAAACTTTGTTGTTTTTAAAAAAAAAAAAAAAAAAAAAAGTGGGTAAACCTCAATTTCGTCAAGTCAATTTTATTTGTATAGCGCATTGGTCTCCAACATGGTGCCCGCGGGCACCTGGTAGCCCGCATGGAGTCTCTGAGTCGCCCGCCGAGCACGTTCTATAAATAGCCTGAATTGTAATCTTTCATTTAGTTTTTTTATTTTTTATTTATGATGATGGCATAAAATGAGAAAATAACTAATGGTAACATTTCATATACCATTAAAACATAATAAAATAATGTAAAATATTTAGAATCTGCACGTCGAGCACGTTTAAAAAAAAAACAAAACGTAACGTAACTTCTGTGAGTTGAGGCGGTCGCGGGCAGACAGTACATAAGATAAATTGAACTATAAAAAAGAAAAAAAGATTCATTATGGCTGATGATGCAGGTCATGCAAAAAAGAACACTTATTATTTTAACGAGGAGTGGGAGACAGAATTCCTCTTCACTAACGTTAAAGATAAAGCTGTATGCCTCATCTGTGGAGCTAGCATTGCGGTTGCCAAGAGACACAATGCGGAGAGACATTTCACCACAACCCACAAGACCTTCAATGTTCATTATCCACCAGGTACATCACTTAGAAAAGAAAAAGTTAGTGAGATGAAAACAACATTAAGCAGGCAGCAATCATTTTTTACAAAAACGCTAAACAGGTAGTTGTTGTTTTGCCCATAAAAGCAGGCTGATTTGGCCTATTTATTGTTGTAAGTGTGACAAATAACTCTTGACATTTTGTATTAAAATTGTGTTTAAATGTGTTCAGTGTAATGGGATCTACAGAGAGAAATTATAAATACAATTATAATTGTAAATATTTTATATAAATTCCTATAAATAGGATTGATTGATGAATAAAAATAATCTAATAATTAATAATAATTTAAAATGCTTGTGAGAAATGATTTACATTTATTAAGCCATGATGTCAATATTCATTTCATTACTTAGACATATTTTGGTGATTTAAAAGTAAAGTGAAAAAAGTGCCACAGTGTTTGTTTATTTTATGACATTTTAAAAATGAGAAATTGTTTATTTTTATATAAAAAAAATGCATTTCTTTCATTTTGCTCTATCGAAAACGTACCGAACCGTGTCAGCACTGTATCATATTGAACATAACCGTTAATTTTGTGAACCGTTACACCCCTAATATATAATTATAAATTCAATTGTCATAGTATTTAACAATATTACTGTTTGTTGTTGTATTTTTCAAAACTTGAAACGTGCGTGCGTGCGTGCTTGCGCCTATATCAAACAAGTAGCCCTCTAGACTATTTTATTCCTTCAGGGAGCCCTCACTCACAAAAAGGTTGGAGACCCCTGGTATAGCGCCTTTCACAACACACATCGTTTCAAAGCAGCTTTACAGAATATTAGCATTAACAGACGATAAGAACTGTAATGTCTATAAAGTCGATTAATCATCATTGTGTAATTTAGATAAAATACGAATTTTAATAGTGTTTATAAATAATTAAATGATAATTGTATTAATAACCCAGTGAGCAAGCTGTAGGCGACTGTGGCAAGGAACACAAAACTCCATAAGATGTAGATTAATGGAGAAAAATAACCTTGGGAGAAACCAGACTCACTGTGGGGGCCAGTTCCCCTCTGGCTAACATTATGAATGTAATGTAAATATTAATTATGTATAGGTAAAATCATGGTTTAAAATTATTAAACTAAGTGATAAGGGTCATTGATTAAACATTGATTGTGTTTGAACTGTAAGATTAATGACCAAAGTCTTTGAAGTCCATCTTGATTAATTGCAGAAGTTCACATAGATGCAATTGTCCTTGTTAATTGGCTGATGAAGGCTTTTGTTGGCAATTGTTAGTCTAAGCATTTCATTTCAGGATCGTAGTCCATAAGTAGACTGAGGTGATGCAGGTTGGAGTTGGCATAATTTCATCCTCTGAAGTCCGTCATAATAGATTGAAGTGATGTTTGGCTGGCACCGGCTGCATTTAGTCATCATCATTCTGCGACATGTAGCAGTGGAGTCCAACACGAAGCAGGAATGGTGCTGGATCCAGCCGGTTCTGGTGACCTCAGGATAGGAGTCCCGAGGTTGAGACAGGGAAACAAATAAAAAGATGTAAGCGTAGATGCCATTGAATTTATTGCAGAGTTAGAGATCATGCTCAATGTTTCTGGTTTCTGGTTCCGGCAGACCCAACTAAAGCAGCCTAATTGTGGGATAAATTAGGTGTATGCCTGGCTAAATAGATGAGTCTTTAGTCTAGACTTAAACTGAGAGAGTGTGTCTGCATCTCGAACAGTGTTTGGGAGACTATTCCATAGTTTAGGAGCCAAATATGAAAAGGATCTTCCTCCTTTAGTGGATTTTGATATTCTAGGAACTATTAATAGGCCAGAATTTTGCGATCTTAATGAACGTGTTGGAATATAGCGTGTTAGAAGATCACTTAAGTACTCGTGGAGCTAGACCATTCAAAGCTTTGTACGTAGTTAACAGAATTTTAAAATCAATACGGAATTTAACAGGTAGCCAATGTAACGATGATAAAATGGGGCTAATATGATCATATTTCTTGGTTCTCGTCAGCACTCTGGCTGCTGCATTTTGAACCAATTGAAGTTTATTTACTGATCTTGCTGGACATCCTCCCAGTAATGCATTACAATAATCTAGTCTTGAGGTCATGAACGCATGAATTAGTTTTTCGGCATCAGCAACCGAGAGCATATGCCTTAATTTAGCAGTATTTCTTAGGTGGAAGAATGCTGTTCTACAAACATTTGTAATTTGATTTTCAAAGGACAGATTGGTATCAAATATAACACCTAAGTTCTTTGCTGTTGAAGATGATGTAACAGTACATCCATCTAGAGTCAAATTATATTTTAGTGGCTTATTTTTAGAGTTTTTGGTCCAATAATTAGAACCTCTGTTTTGTCAGAATTGAGTAGAAGGAAATTTCTGGCCATCCAATCTTTTATTTCATTGATACACTCTGCTAATTTTGAGAATTGTGAAATCTCATCAGGTTTTGAAGAAATATAAAGTTGTGTATCGTCAGCATAGCAGTGGAAACTTATTCCACGATTCCTGATAATATCTCCCAGGGGAAGCATATACATGGAGAAAAGCAGTGGCCCTAAAACTGATCCCTGTGGCACTCCATACTTTACTTTTGTTTGGTTTGACAGTTCCTCATTTAAATAGACAAAGTGGTAGCGGTCTGCTAAATATGACATAAACCATGCTAATGTAACTCCACTAATTCCAACATAATTCTCCAGCCTATTCAAGAGAATGTTGTGATCTATCGTGTTGAATGCAGCACTAAGATCTAAAAGCACTAGAAGAGAAATGCAGCCGCGATCAGATGATAAGAGCAAGTCATTTGTAACTCTGATAAGTGCAGTCTCTGTACTTTGATGAGGCCTAAATCCTGATTGAAATTCTTCATATATACTATTTCTCTGTAGAAATGAACATATTTGGGAGGATACTACCTTTTCTAGTATTTTTGACATAAACGGGAGATTTGAAAACGGTCTATAATTATAGATTTGCTAATTAGCAAGTTCTCCAGGATCAAGTTGTGGCTTCTTAATTAGCGGTTTGATAATTGCCATTTTAAAGTTCCTAAGCATAGCGAGGAGTTAATGATATTAAGAAGAGGTTCTGATATTACAGGAGATACCTCTTTTAAGAGCTTAGTTGGTATAGGATCTAACAAACAAGTTGTGGCTTTTGATGTTTTGATAAGTTTTGTTAGCTCTTCATGACCTATGATAGCGAAGGATTGAAGTTGCACATGAGGGAAATTATTCGACACTGTTTTCTGAGGTGCTATGACAGATGATTGCATAATTCCAATTTTATTTCTGATTATTTCAATTTTATCTGTAAAGAAATTCATGAAGTCATTACTCTTGAGCTGTGACGTAATATCTGGTTCGGTTGAGGCTTTATTCCTAACCAATTTAGCCACAGTACTGAATAAACATCTAGGATTGTTGTGGTTATTTTCTATGAGTTTACTAAAATATGCTGACCTGGCAGCTTTGAGTGCGTGTTTGTAGCTACAGACACTATCCTTCCATGCACCCTGAAATACTTCTAATTTTGTATTTTTCCACATGCTCCATTTTCCGAGCTGCTCTCTTGAGAGCATGAGTGTGATCATTGTACCATGGTGCAGGGCTTATTTCTTTAATTTTCTTTAATCGAAGTGGGGCGACAACATCAAGGGTGCTAGAGAAGACTGCATTTAAATTTTTTGTTATTTCATCAAGTTCTTCTGGGCTTTGGGGTTTATTGAGTATATGAGATAGATCTGGAAGAGTATTAGTGAAGTCATCTTTAGTGGTCGAAAGAATAGTTCTACCTGAACGATAGCATGGTGTAGATTGAGTAACATTAGCTGATTGCAGCATGCAAGAGACGAGGTAATGATCCGAAGGCGTAGGTGAGGTCCTCTTGAAGGCTCTGAGTTTTTCTTTGTAACCGGGGTTCCGCCTCTTGTTCGCTGCGCTGCTCCCCGCTCCTCTGCCAACTCTGCTCCACGTCAGCTGCTTCAGTTGCTCCAACGCTGTTTCTCGCGATCCGATGACCTTCACCGCATAGACTCTTCTGGACATATCTGCAGTAGCTTCCACAACTTTGTTGTAAATTTTAGTTTCTTCAGTGTATTTCACCTTCAGCCTAGCTGGAAAGAGAGTTTGAAAGGGGATCTGCTGCTCTTTCAGAATCTTGCGCACCTCTGCGTATTCTCTTAGTTTCTTTAGGATGAGAGGAGAATAATCATGGTCTAAACTTACTTGTTTACCATTCCAGATAAATCCTTTTTTCTGCCATGCCTTACGGAGCAAAAGTTCTGTGGTCTTAAAGCTGAGGAATTTCACAATAATAGAGCGTGGGGGTGCATCGTCTGGCGGTGGTGGGCCTAGAGAGCGATGCGCCCGTTCGAAGCATATGTCAAGCTAGTCTTGGGACACCTCAAAACCGTCACGCAGCAACTTCTCCACAAAATCACTCATTGTTGGAGAGTCTCGGGTACCCCGTAGATGCAGACATTTTCCCTTCTCGTACGACTCCAAGTCCATTAATTTATCCTCCAACCTTATTTGTAACTTTATTATTTCCGTCATGGCGTCCTCCGTGTTTTGAATCCTCTCCTCCGCCTTCTCAATCCGTCCTTCAGCCTCGTCCATTCTCGCGCTCATCTTGGACATTTCTTCCTTAATTTCCCCCAAACTCGCATTGTTTTCTTGGCGAAAGTCTCTCAATTCCTGAAGTACCACGTCTATGTTGGCCATATCGATTCACCGTGCGGTAGCGGTCCACCAGTGTGCAGCCTCGTGCCAAGCAGTGAATCACGTTAGCGTTAGCAGGAATGCCAGCGCTATTTTCCCAGGTTTAAGCACCCACTATATTGCTTCGTCGAAGCGTTAGTTTTGGTGTATTTCGCTTACCCCCTCATTTATCTACCTCTAAGCTCAAATTTGCTTAGTCTTAACGGGGTAAAGTTTTAAATTTCATAGGTTTCCTTGGGAGCCCGTTCACAGTGCTGCCATCACGGTGATGTTCAAACCGGAAGTCCAACTATTGACGTTTTTAACCTATGAGAAAAAATCGATTGTTAAAAATAAAATTATAAAGACCACATTCCAACATTAGTGCAACATTCATGTGGTCTGAGGAGTCCAGATACACCCCATTCCAAAGCAATGGGTGCATCAGTGTAAGAAAGGAAGCGCATGATGCAATGCACCCATCATGCATAGTGCCCACTGTACAAGCCTCTGGAGGCAGTGTTATGATCTGGGGTTGCTTCAGTTGGTCAGGTCTAGGCTCAGCAACATTATGCGACAATAAAATGAAGTAAGCTGAATATACTGAATGACAAGTTTACCCCATCGATAGATTTTTTTTTTTCCCTGATGACACGGGCATATTCCAGGATGACAATGCCAAGATTCATTGGGCTCAAATTGTCAATTAGCTGTTAAGGGAGCCCAAGGAATCATTTTCACACATGAATTGGCCACCACAGAGTCCTGACCTTAACCCCATTGAAAGTCTTGGGATGTGCTGGAGAAGACTTTACGAAGTGGTGGGCAGATACATGGAGGAGACAGTCAACTTCTACTCTCCTGTCATCAATACAAGATCTCGGCCAAATATTTATGCAATTATGGATGGAAATAAATGCTGTGAACGTTGGATAACGAAATATTAGAGTATGCAACTAGGGCTGTCCCATTTTTTGAGTAGAATTCAATAAGAATCAAAATATTACAAGTATTGTCGAGTAATATAACTTGGCTTTGCTTTAAGATGCACAGAAGCCATTATATCGTCTCTCATCCAACACCCCAAAGACAAATATACACCGCGCCCCCAAGTGAATTCAATTCTAACTGCAAGATTTGGTGAGAGATTCAGTGTTAATTCAGCATTGTAGATGGCAGCCAAATGTGTAAAGGAAAATTAAATTGCTATATCTGGTGCAGAACGACTACTCATGTTCATCCCGAACTTCTTTTAAGAACGTCAACAAAAGAAATAGGAAGTGGCCAAATGCATTTCATTAGTGAGAAAACCTGGTCCGATGTCCCAGAATCAAATCTACAAGAAAATAACGTTTGAATTGGTAAAAATAACACTTATTGCTAAACATTCATTTGTCATGTGCATTTCCCAAGTTCAGCCATATATCACAGCCTTCATAAATCATGGTTGTGTTCTTTATATTGAATATTAAATTGAACTGTGGTTTGATCACCTACATATGGTGTATGTTGTAATTTGGGACATAGAAATTCTCATTGAATTTGTGATGCATTTGTTGTTGTTGTTGTTGTTATTATTATTTTATATGTTTGTCTGTGGCAGAGGAAGGTGAGGTGTTCGTCTGGGATGTGCGTACCAGTAAGTGTTTGAACAAGTTTGCAGATGATGGCTGTGTAAGAGGAACATCACTTGCATTGTCAAGAGATGGCATGTACCTGGCCTGTGGGTGAGTAACATTTACAACACATTATTTGCTTTATAAAACTTTAAACATTAAAACATAATTTATTTGTGTATATATAATTTGTATTTTTTTCAAAAGAAATTCCCAAAAACTAAAAAGTGGAACAAATTATTTGTAAAACAGAGTTTGGAGGAAAAATGTAGCAATTTAAAATGGTTTTGTTTGAGGAGCGAAGCCATTTGGGTTAATATTTTTAAAGTTCAGCTGCTGTAGAGCGAGCAGGCAACCGAGTGATTGCACAAAATTTTATTGGCTTACTGCTCCCATCTGCACTGACCAACAATATCATTATTATAATTAGGGCTGGGCGATTTGACTATGTATATCGTGGCGACGATATAAAGTGTCAACCGGTAGAGATTTTGCTAAATTGTATATATTGCGATGTGTAAATATCCATGTGCACAGCATGGGCTTATCTATCAGTGGGCAGGTCTTCACGTGAGAAGGACAGAATTGAAGAAACATGGACGGGGTTTTTCTGGCATTTAATATTTTTCTGTGGCCACTCAAGCAAATTTAATGACCTTCATCGAGCGTTTAAAAGTGCCAAATGTTCTTCTCACCTGACACTTGAATGTTTCACATGACTTTGGCAGCAGGCTTTCCAATATTTTTGCTCCGAAGACAGAGCTTTGAGCGGGATTACTTGTGCTACTCGATCATTTTTGACCCAGGAAAACCCCAAATGGAGAACAAAATCTCCACAGAACAGTACGACTCTGAAACAGGTCAAGAAAATGAAGAGAAGCTTATTAAACGGGTGCGACATCTGTGGTTCGCACGATGATCATCACTCATAATACAAGCAATCTGTTTCACCAATGAAGTGCACACAAGAATATTATGCAAGTCAAAAGGTGAACTCTGCATTAATTCAGTAATTTATTTATTTTAGCAAGAAGTGATATTTATTTCCTTCAAGAAATGTTTTTCTTTTTTTACATTATTTTCTTTGTCGCATTGCTTTGACAAGATTTTTATAGAAGATGAAACCCACAAAAATGATAAATACAGGGGAGTCACGTGACTTCATGCGAGGATCGGACGTGTGAATAGCGAGATCTGCGTACTTTGCAGATACACCAGTTTCATGTACAACAGTAAAGAGTAGACTCAGGGGTGCAGGCATTATGGGAAGAATTGCAAAGAAAGACACTTGAAACAGAAAAACAAAAAGAAAAGAGTGTGCAAAGAAACCCTGGGCACCAGATAATTGGAAAAGTGTTATGGATCTTAACCCTATTAAGCTTTTGTAGGATCAGCTAGACTTTAAAGAGCGAGGCCGTAACGGACACCTGCAGCGGATTATCTCGCCAAACTGTGGGTGATTAGAGCGTTAACGGGCAAGTGATAAAGCCACGAAGAGAGCTGCAGACGAGAGTTACAACGAAGCTGTGTGTGTCTGGGGAGCTGAAAAGCACCCCGTTGATGTGTGTTCGTGCTGCTGTTGAATGTGTTGTTGCACTGAAAAGTGCTGACAATGAGTCTGATGTTGTATGTTTGTATAGCTCCCACTTCCTTCAGAGAGTCCAAGAACTTCCTTAGAAACATGTAAACACCAATGGCTAAAAATATTCCACAATGTCAAAATCTGTTAATATAACTAAACTCAAATCTTCCACAAGAGTATATATCCGTAAAAAGCTGGACAATAATAAAATGGTTCAGTCATACCTTGGCTGAAAGCTTTTTCAATTGTCAACAGGAAAAGAAAAACATTGTTCGGTTTTAGAGACCTCACTAGGGTTACGATATTTCTAGCCGCACTGAATATACGTTCAGTCAACACATTTCTGACAGAATGAACAATGTTTTTATTTTATTCATTTTTTTATTATTCTGATGAAGATGAGATGGAAAATATTACACATGAGGATAATTAAACAATTCTACATAATCCATATTGTTTGATTATTTTATGTAAAATAAACGCCACAAGATATTACCAATGTACTAATGTTTTATTTAGAAGAAAACTTTGTTGAATAAAACCTTGTTCAATTATTCAGTCGTAGTATTTATTCACCTTTTTTTAAACTTGTCCTATGACATTAATCCGTAATATCAGCAAAATCAATATAGTTTTACCACTTTCATCTGCACAGAAAATGATGCGAATGCACAGCAAGTTGGACTAGAGGTGTAACTCATGTTGTGAATAGGTGCTATGTAGCACAAAATCCTAATGTCTCTTAAAAACAGATAATGAATATTATCTTACAGCACTAAGAATCGAAAACACTGCAAATACGGATCCAATACTTCTCTACAGTGGCGGTTCTAGCATGTATCTAGCACGAATTTTTTTTTATTCAGACATTTGCAAAAGAAATTATCAAAACATTTACAACTATATACATATTAAATAATATACAATAATAAGACTCATATCAAAAAGTAGTAACAAAGACAAATAGAAATAAATTGTGTAAAAGAGAATCGAATTACACTATTACCTATTGCTAACAAAAAACGCACAAATAAAACTAAACTGCACAAATCCTTTATCACACAAAGACACAAACAGAATAACACACTTATAAAGAAGAGAACCCAATTTGGGCACCTGATGGCTTAGAACTTTTCTTATCCATTTGTGTAGATTTGGCTCTCGAGCATCAAATAATGTCAACCAATCAAGACTAAACCAATTCTCCTCGGGGGTGTGCAGACTGTCTGGTTTTATATTATTATTAACAATTTCACACAAACCAGAAAAAATTCTACAATATGTCTGTGAAACTATATATTCACAATATTATGAATGTTTTATTTTGTAACGTTTTGTAGTGACTTATTTTCATTAGTACTGTACAAAGTTAGAGGTCCGCTATTTGATAAATTCCCCCGCTCCACCTACATTGGCCTTCCAGTGGTTAGACCTGAACAACCCCCACCCCCTCCCCATCTCTTACTACTATGTGGGAGAACTTCCTGCCTAGCTCACAAAAAAACTAGAATCAGGAATTAATTGACCCACAGTCCCACACGGTGACATGATATCATTGACATGACGTGCAAATGAGCGGTAGAAAACTGATTACACAAATGACACCATTCCGAATTTTTGGTGTGTCTGCGCCCCGTGCCGCCCCCTGGCATTGCCGGCAAGATGCCGCCCTGGGCACTTGCCCATGTCGCCTATACCTAAATCCGCTAGTCCTTCTCTATACTCATGCTATTATTTCATTAATTTATTTCAGATTTTTGCAAGGTCTTATAAAGTTGATGTATTTACATGCACATCCCCTACCTGTGACACTCCAACTCTCTTAAATGTACAACCACTTCACACCACTGTCTGGCGGTTTTCACAGTGATCTTAGCAGCCCTACCAATAACGGTCCACCCATGTGTGCAAATCAAATATTCAAGCTGTATACTCATGAATACAAAAAAATGCATATGGACAATGTTTTGTAAAGGTGTATATCAAGTTGCAAGCGTAAGAAAGATTTGTAATATTTTAATGTTTTGCGTAATTTAATGTGTTGTGATTTTGTAAATTCATATTAACTAAGTAATTTTGATGTGTTCAAACTTTTTTTTTCTCTTACACTCTTCGCACTTTTCCCTAAATATGGCCAAAAACATTGCAAACTTGCAATCAGCAATAAATCAAGCAAAGAAAGGATGTTATGAACAGCTAAATGGGTTTACCACATAGAATTAGTGTATCTGTGTAGTCTATTGTAAAAGTGTAAATGACTTGTGCTTGTTGTAAAAATATTTTCCATAAATAATCTGATATACATTGGTTCCGTCTACCCTTTTTTTTGCACTTACATTGTAGGCATGACTTTCTCACTGAAGGTTGCTTCTTGTAACCAATAGAATGAAACCATTGACAACTTTTCTCTGACCTGATTGGATAATGTGACATTTCTCTGGCAGAATGGCATCTCTCCTCTCTTAAATATAAAACTTAAATATTAATACACATTCTTTTAGTGTGTGTGTGTATAAAGTTGCATGCAAAGCTTTTTGCATGAGAAAGTTGTGCCAAAAGTGTGAGCCCAACAAAAGGAAAGGAACCATGTATATTGAATTATTTCAGAAAAATATTTTCGCAACTAACATCAGTCATTTACACATTCAGTAGTTTATATTTACAGTACAAAAACATATTGATTCTAGGCGGTTAGTTCGTTTTGCTGTTCTTGACATACTTTATTTGCTAGCATATTGCTGAATGCAGGTTTGTAGTGTTTATGGCCAAAATAAGTCTGAAGAATACAAATAATTTATTTGTGTAAATATTAAGATACCGATTCACAACTCACACACATGCAAAGCATTAAAATATTGCAAATAGTTTTTCTTACCTTTGCAACTTGATTTACACCTCAAAACGGTCTGTGTGCGCAGTCTTTTTGTTACGCTTCCAATTTGATTTACACTTTCACAAATCTTACTCTATGCATGCAAATCTTTATATCACACTTGTAACTTAATTTACGCTTTTACAGATCTTACTCTACACATGCAAATCTTTTTTGGGTAGATTTTCCTTCATAATTTTGTGCTTATAAGATGCTAAAAATCTTCATAGCCTTCTAAAATAGATATTTTTTTTTATCTGTGACTATATTATATACATTACTATGCAAAAGTCTTAGGCACATCATAACTATCTTTTCTTAAGATGGTTATTTTATATCTTCTGCTTGAGTTGTCTATAGGAAATAATACATTTTTGAATTTCCAAACGTTCCTTATGCAAAAAGAACAGTAGTAGTACAATGAGTCCTGCAACAGATGGCATGGCCCCCACAGAGCCTGGATATCAACATCATTGGCCCCATTTACACCTTGCATTAACATCTGGATAGTATCTGGATATTCTTTAGCTGGATGCATTTACACCTTGAAGTGAAATTAGCCTCCACTGTGATCAGTTACCTGCTTAAAATGTACATTAGAGGGTAACTGAATTATCAATCATTAATTATAAAATTAGCAAAAAGATGGAAATCTTTCATTGAACATTCCAATTTAATGGCTGAATTAACAGAAAAAGCATGGAACGCACAGCCCTTTAAAAAAGGATGACTATAGCACTACTTCATCATATTTTTAATTTACACCTTTGAATCTGGTCAGAATCTGTTCCTGACCACCTCTGAATGTGGTTTCAGTGATCCGATCATGGTCTGATCACAATGCGTCTGGGGTGCATTTATACCATATATTTAATATGGTCAGGTGTAATCTGATCCGATCGCCGAAAACACGTTAATGCAAGATGTAAATGGGGGCATTGAGTCAGTTTGAGAGTGCATGAAGAGACCGAAGCAATTGAGACAGCCTAAGCACATAGAACTGTTGCAAGTTCTCGATGCTTAGAACAACCTATCTGCCAACAACCTTGGAAAAAATGTGCAAGTGTACCTAGGAGAATCTGTGCTGTTTTAAAGGGATAGGGTGCTCACACCAAATATTAATTTAGTTTTTAATGTTTACTGCAAGCACTGCGACGGACTGTCCAGGATGTTGCCCTTTCTACGATCTGAGACAGCTGGGGTAGGCACTCCATGACCTGAAATGTTAGGAATGTACCGATTCTGGTATCGGGACACGATACTGGGTATGATATAGGGTTGCAACGGTATGAGATTTTCACGGTATGGTAACAGTCTCAGAAAATATCATGGTATACGGTATTACACAATTAGTATTATCAGAGAAAACAGAAGGGTTATTTATTTGAGCAAACACTATTATAATTGAAACTTGAAACCATTTATTTTATTGAAGTGTAAAAAATGTCCTTTTGAAAATAAAATAACTAGAAAAAATAAGAAAGCAAACAATTATAATAAACAGAATTATAAACATGATAAAACAAAATAATTTAACTAACATGTTATATAACTAAAGCATGTTAGTTTACATGTTAGCATAGCATGTTAAATTAACTACTAAATGAAAAATAACATCAGCTTTGTGGACTTTTGAAGTAATGTCCTATGATTATTAACAGTTAATATATACTGTAGGTGCACGACAGAGCCAGACTGCTCCTGTCTGTACCTTTTATCTCAGTGGTTCTCAACTGGATTTGCTTCAGGACCAGATTTTATATTGGACATCTAGTGTCAACCTGCCATAGATTAAACATAACCTGTATTTAATGTATCCTGGGTTGCATTTCCTTTTATGTTGCAAAGTTTTGTTCATGGTTTTCCAGTACAAGGACATGTATCTAGTGACATTATTTTTGTTGTCAACAACAAAATCTACAGGAAGTTTTCTCTCCCCCCTTTTAAAAATGGAAGAGCATGGATGAGCCCATTATTATCCCATTTGTTACCTAATATTACATATTTATACACATATTACACAGAAGGAAAGGCTCCTCATTACCATGGTTAGGTCAGTGTGCTAGTCTTAAATAATAGTAATAATAATAATAAATTAATGTATTTATGAAAAATAAATACTAGCTGAAACACATCTTGAAAAGTTAACTACAACTGCCACTGTTGATATAAAATGAGGTCTAATAGATTCTACCTTTTTAGATTATTTCATAAGAAACTAACATTTTGTCAAAATATAACAGTTACTTTTACTCATGTAAAATCGTGAAACAAATTTGTAAAGGTGATGGTGTGTAATTATTAATATTTTAAACTATTTTGGTAAAGGGGCCACATCGGGCTGTAAGTAGTGCATAGTAGTGCAATGCATGTTCTGCATTGATTTTGGTTTTTGTAACTTTTAAGCCCAGAAATAGTTTTTTACTAAATTTTCTGAAGCGTATATGGAACTAATGGGACTATTCTGCAATTGCCTAAAGTATTGTATTGCTATACAAAGGTAGATACTTTTCTATCAGGCATTAAAAAACTGAATAAAGGCTGAGTTTATAAATGTATTTTACCATCTCTACTTCCCTGTTAATTTATTGAATAACAATCAGGGGTCTGTTATAATAATAAATAAAAATATAGCTGCAAGCAGCAATGCGGATTCCTCCTCAAAATGGCAAATCATTTAAAACTGATCAGTAGAGGGTTGGGGTTAAACCCTCTCAATGGATGAATCCAAAAAACACGTATTTCTGTCTGAATCCTAAACTAAACATTTTCAGTGTACAGGAAAATTCATCATACCGGACATTATGGATCCTTGAGGCTTTTTTCTTTCCAATGAGAAATGAGGAATATACATTAAGTTTCAGACGAATTTGACAAATTGGGTGAAAATGCCATCAGTTTGAAAATTGGACATTTGGGCGTGGTCTGTAGCGCCCCCTAAAGGGCGAATGTGGGCCATTCTTGGTTTGTGGGTTCCTGTTGGCCTGTAGTATCAATGTACCAAATTAGAAAATTTTTGACCGGAAAATGAGAATTTTTGCATTTCCTGTAGCACCCCCTATTGGCGAATGTGTTCCATTCTTGGTTTGTCTTCTTGAATGTGTTCCATTCTTGGCGAAAGCGAAGTCTCATCGGCGTGCGTGCGTGCGTTACGCGACACGGCTCACTGTGTCACACAAACAGCTCGCAAACATTTGAGTTGTTCTCACATTTGTTGAGTTGAATAGTGTAAAATCGCTTGAATGTTCAAACAGGCAAACATTGTATACAACCGACAAACCTTCGTGAAGACATATGTTTCATGTACGTTTCTGTTAGCGATTATTTTTCTGAAACACGTCATAAAAACTAAGACTGAGACGGCACACCCGGTTTATTTTCTTTATTTTACAAAAGCACAAGGTTTTGTTGTTATTGTAAGTGTATTGTAAAAGTACAACTTTCATAGTTTGTGACGATGTATTAAATGTATAGTATGGGCAAAACTAACGCAGTATTTTGTTAATAATGCAGTATTTTGTTTAAGCTGTTAACGCTGTTTCGATAGAGAAAAATCTAACAGGACACCACTAGCGGCATCAATGTTGATCACTGCATTAATTAATAATTAAATGTATTGATACCCGATTTATTTATCAACTGTTTGTTCACTTGAGATATAGCAGACCCCCCAATATATCATGTATTTTGGTGTATGAAATTGTCCATTCAAACGCAAGAAGGGAAAGCGAACTCTCATCGGCGTGCGAACGTTAGACGCGACGCGGCTCGCTCGCTTTGTCACACAAACAGCTCGCAAACATTTATTTGAGTTGTTTTGCCTTTGTTGAGTTGAACAGTGTAAAATCGCTTGAATGTTCAAACTGGAAAGCATTCAAACTTGACATACCTTCGTCCAGACGCAAAATGTCTTCTGGCTTCTAAGTCTGGAGCTCCACCCACTAGGAGACCGAAATGCTGCATTAGAGAGATTAAACAGGAGAGCTGCATGTGGTAGACAGAGTTACTCCAGTAGAGGGAGCCTCTTTGCTCAGTGAATGGGATTTTACATGTAGATCGTATTTATCCAATAGAGGGGGCACTTTTGCTCAGCCATTGTAAATCAATGGGATTTTTTACATTTTTGATCATCATTTGTGTGTACATTTACATAAACACCCCCATTTCAGCCATTTTGTATTGTATTCATTTTTGCTAAGTAACGTTTGGAAAGACATTCATTCTACACATTTGTACCAAATTTCAAGTCAGTTGGAGCTACGTTTCAGGAGAAGAAGAGTTTTGTAGGTTTTCGCAAATTTTCACCGTACGGGAAAATCCATCATGGCGGAAGTTATGGGTTCTTGAGGCTTTTTTGTTCCCCATGAGAAATGAGGCACGTACACCAAGTTTCAGAAGAATTGGTTAAATGGCTTGGAAATGGTATCACTTTGAAAATATTTTTTTGGGGCATGGCCTGTAGCGCCACCTATGGTCGAATGTGGGCCATTCTTGGTTTGTGGGTTCCTGTTGGCCTGTAGTATCATTGTACAAAATTAGAAAATATTTGACCAGAAAATGGGAATTTTGGAGTGGCCTGTAGCGCCCCCTAGGGGCGAATGTTGGCCATTCTTGGTTTGTGGGTTCCTGTTGGCATGTAGTATCAGTGTACCAAATTAGAACATTTTAGACCAGAAAATGGGAATTTCGGCATGGCCTGTAGCGCCCCCTAGGGGCGAATGTTGGCCATTCTTGGTTTGTGGGTTTCTGCTGGCCAGTAGTATCAATGTACAAAATTAGAAAATATTTGACCAGAAAATGGGACTTTTGGGAATTACCTGTAGCGCCCCCTAGGGGCGAATGTTGGCCATTCTTGGTTTGTGGGTTCCTGTTGGCATGTAGTATCAGTGTACCAAATTAGAAATTTTTTGACCAGAAAATAGGAATTTTGGCTTGTCCTGTAGTGCCCCCTAGTGGCGTATGTCGGTCATTCTTGGTTTGTGGATTCCTGTTGGCCTGTACTATTATTGTACCAAATTAGAACATTTTTGACCTGAAAATGGGAATTTTGGCATGGCCATTCTTTGCGCAGTACTTCAGAGTGATGTCGTCTTTAAGCATATTAGGTTTGAAAAACCATCAGTCAAAATTACATTTGATTTATTGACATGTATATATTGTTAAAATTTGGACATTTACATAAACACGCCCCTTTCAGCCATTTTGTATCGTATTCATTTTTCCTAAATAACGTTTTCAAAGACTTCAATTCTACACATGTGTACCAAATTTCAAGTCAATTGGAGCTACGGTTCAGGAGAAGAAGAGTTTTGTAGGTTTTCACAAATTTTCAACGTACGGGAAAATCCATCATGGCGGAAGTTATGGGTCCTTGAGGCTTTTTTGTTCCCCATGAGGAATGAGGCATGTACACCAAGTTTCAGAAGATTTGGACAAATGGCTTGGAAATGGTATCACTTTGAAAATATTTTTTGGGGCATGGCCTGTAGCGCCACCTATGGGCAAATGTGGACCATTCTTGGTTTGGGGGTACCCGTTGGCATGGAGTATCAATGTGCCAATTTAGAAAATTTTTGACCAGTGACTTTTTGAGCTATTGGGGCTCAAGGAGGAGAATTATAATAATAATAATAAATATAGCTGCAAGCAGCAATGCGGATTCCTCCTCAAAATGGCAAATCATTTCAAATTGATCAGTAGAGGGTTGGGGTTAAACCCTCAATGGATGAATCCAAAAAACACGTATTTCTGTCTGAATCCTAAACTAAACATTTTCAGTGTACAGGAAAATCCATCATACCTTATGGATCCTTGAGGCTTTTTTGTTCCCAATGAGAAATGAGGCATGTACACCAAGTTTCAAAAGAATTGGTTAAATGGTGTGGAAATGGTATCACTTTGAAAAAAAATTTGGGGGCGTGGCCTGTAGCGCCACCTATGGGCAAATGTGGGTCATTCTTGGTTTGTCGTTTCCTGTTGGCCTGTAGTATCAATGTACCAAATTAGAACATTTTTGACCAGAAAATGGGAATTTCGGTGTTGCCTGTTGCGCCCCCTAAGGGCGAATGTTGGCCATTCTTGGTTTGTGGGTTTCTGCTGGCCAGTAGTATCAATGTACAAAATTAGAAAATATTTGACCAGAAAATGGGACTTTTGGGAATTACCTGTAGCGCCCCCTAGGGGCGAATGTTGGCCATTCTTGGTTTGTGGGTTCCTGTTGGCATGTAGTATCAATGTACCAAATTAGAAAATTTTTGACCAGAAAATAGGAATTTTGGCTTGTCCTGTAGTGCCCCCTAGTGGCGAATGTTGGTCATTCTTGGTTTGTGGATTCCTGTTGGCCTGTACTATTAATGTACCAAATTAGAACATTTTTGACCAGAAAATGGGAATTTCAGCATGGCCTGTAGCGCCCCCTAGGGGCGAATGTTGGCCATTCTTGGTTTGAGGTTTCCTGTTGACCTGTAGTATCAATGTACCAAATTAGAACATTTTTGACCTGAAAATGGGAATTTTGGCATGGCCATTCTTTGCGCAGTACTTCAGAGTGATGTCATCTTTAAGCATGTTAGGTTTGAAAAACCATCAGTCAAAATTACATTTGATTTATTGACACGTATATATTGTTAAAATTTGGACATTTACATAAACGCCCCTTTCAGCCATTTTGTATCGTATTCATTTTTCCTAAGTAACGTTTTCAAAGACTTCAATTCTACACATGTGTACCAAATTTCAAGTCAATTGGAGCTACGGTTCAGGAGAAGAGTTTTGTAGGTTTTCACAAATTTTCAACGTACGGGAAAATCCATCATGGCGGAAGTTATGGGTCCTTGAGGCTTTTTTGTTCCCCATGACGAATGAGGCATGTACACCAAGTTTCAGAAGATTTGGACAAATGGCGTGGAAATGGTATCACTTTGAAAATATTTTTTTAGGGCGTGGCCTGTAGCGCCACCTATGGGCGAATGTGGGCCATTCTTGGTTTGGGGGTACCCGTTTGCATGAAGTATCAATGTGCCAATTTAGAAAATTTTTGACCAGTGACTTTTTGAGCTATTGGGGCTCAAGGAGAAGAAGAATTGTAATAATAATAATAAATATAGCTGCAAGCAGCAATGCGGATTCCTCCTCAAAATGGCAAATCATTTAAAACTGATCAGTAGAGGGTTGGGGTTAAACCCTCTCAATGGATGAATCCAAAAAACACGTATTTCTGTCTGAATCCTAAACTAAACATTTCCAGTGTACAGGAAAATCCATAATGGCAGAAGTATGGATCCTTGAGGCTTTTTTGTTCCCAATGAGAAATGAGGCATGTACATCAAGTTTCAAAAGAACTGGTTAAATGGCGTGGAAATGGAATCACTTTGAAAAAACTTTTTAGGGCGTGGCCTGTAGCACCACCTATGGGCGAATGTGGGTCATTCTTGGTTTGTGGGTTCCTGTTGCCATGTAGTATCAATGTACCAAATTAGAACATTTTTGACCAGAAAATGGGAATTTCAGCATGGCCTGTAGCACCCCCTAGGGGTGAATGTTGGCCATTCTCTGTTTGAGGGTTCCTGTTGACCTGTAGTATCAATGTACCAAATTAGAACGTTTTTGACCAGAAAACGAAATTTTGGGAGTGGCCTGTAGTGCCCCCTAGTGGCGAATGTCGGTCATTCTTGGTTTGTGGATTCCTGTTGGCCTGTAGTATCAATGTGCCAAATTAGAACGTTTTTGACCAGAAAATGGGAATTTCGAAGTGGCCTGTAGCGCCCCCTAAGGGTGAATGTGGGCCATTCTTGATTTGTGGGTTCCTGTTGGCCTGTAGTACCATTGTACCAAATTAGAACATTTTAGACCAGAAAATGGGAATGTTGACGTGGCCTGTAGCGCCCCCTAGGGGCAAATGTTGGCCATTCTTGGTTTGTGGGTTCCTGTTGGCCTGTAGTATCAAAGTAGCAATTTAGAACATTTTTGAACAGAAAATGAGACTTTTGGGCATGGTCTGTAGCGCCCCCTAGTGGCGAATGTGGGCCATTCTTGGTTTGTGGGTTCCTGTTGGCCTGTAGTACCATTGTACCAAATTAGAACATTTTAGACCAGAAAATGGGAATTTTGACGTGGCCTGTAGCACCCCCTAGGGGCGAATGTTGGCCATTCTTGGTTTGTGGGTTCCTGTTGGCCTGTAGTATCAATGTACCAAATTAGCATTCATTTTATGCATTGTAAAAATAAGTGAATGTTAAAGGGATATTCGATCATTTCCTCACCCTCATGCAGTCCCAGATGTGTACGACTTCTGCAGAAATTGAATGAAGATGTTTAGAAGAATATCTCAGCTCTGTTGGTCCTTTCAACGTAAGTAAATGAGAAGTGGTGAGAAACAGATCAATAATTAAGTCATTTTACTATAAATCTCTACTTTCACTTTCACAAGCGCTCTTCTCTCTTAAGAGTTCTTTTTCTGTTTTTTTTTTTTTTTTTCTTTTTTTTTTTTTGTGATTTACATAAGCATATCACCCCTCCTGAGCAGGGTGGACAATTTATAGTAAATAAAAATAAAAATACTCTATATACTACATATATTGATCTTTTTCACACCTATAATATCCCTTCTGAAAGTATGGATTAAACCACTGGAGTGTTATGGGTTACTTTTTATGTTGCATTTATGTGATTTTTGTTGATGTGAGTTCTGATCACCATTCAAGTGCATTGAAAGCACCAACAGGCCTGAGAAAGAAAGAAATACACATCTGGGATAGAAAGAGGGTGAGTAAATGATGAGAGAAATATCTATTTGGGGTAAACTAATTTTATTTGAAAGACTATCTAGGCACATAATAACACTGCATAGCTGTGACTGTTTATAACTATTTCAAAATGTAAAATCTCACACTTTAAATGGTCAGTGCTTTGATTTTTAAATCATTAAAATAGCAACAGATCCAGTGAAAAAAAATGGAGATTGAGTGATTGTTTTTACATTTTACATGCCATTCAAAAAAGTGGCATTCTACCACGTAAGAGTGAAATAAAAAAAACTTAAAATAATACCATTTGTACTTTTCAATTACTTCGGATGTCAATGCACTGGGCGAAGTCTAAATTGTTACTGTCTCTTTAAGAGGCTTTTATCGCATGATACGATATTCAAGGCACAGTTCAGTTTAATCTTTTGAGAACTGTGAAGTATCATTATTTTCAGTTCTGTGCAATGCTTTTTGCATCTGTATTCATTTCAGAGATTATGGGTGTGAGGTGATAAAATACAGACTGCGTGAATGGTTGATGGTTCACTTGAATTTTGTGGCGTGTTTCAGAAAGATTATCGCGAAGACAGACTGAGCACCCAGTTTATTTTCTTTATTTTACAAAAGCACAAGGTTTTGTTGTTATTGTAATTGTACACAAATAAAAGGACACATTTCATAGTTCAGTAATGATGTCTCGCATGTTTCTGTATGGGCAAAAATGGCGCAGTATTTTATTTAAGTTGTTTCCGCTGTTTCGAGAGAAACATCTAACAGGATATCACCTGGAATAATGCCAGAATTCAATATAATTATACAAGATTTCTTTCTCAACTGTTTGTTCACTTGAGACATAACAGACTCCTCAATATATCATGTATTTTGACAGTTTGTTGTATGAAATTGTCCGTTCAGGCGCAAGCAGCAGCAAGCGAAATCTCATCGAGTCGCGGCGTTTTAGGCAGCGACGCGGCTCGCTGTGTCACACAATCTGCTTCGCAAACATGTATTTTAGTTGTTTTCACATTTGTTGTGTTGATTAGTGTAAAATCGCTTGAATGGTCAAACAGGCAAACATTGTATACAACCGACAAACCTTCGTGAAGATGCGAGCAAAAATGATCTCGCCTCACGGATTGCGTGTTGTCAGAGACAATTAAACAACATCATTCTCGGAAGTTTTGATACGTTAGGTTAACGCTGTCTCGATAGAGAAAAATCTAACAGGACATCACAGCGGCATCACTAGACCCCTTCAATAATTCATAATTCAATATATTGATACCCGATTTCTTTATCAACTGTTTGTTCACTTGAGATATAGCAGACACCCCAATATATCATGTATTTTGGTGTATGAAATTGTCCGTTGAAACACGAGGCGAAAGAGAACTCTCATCGGCGTGCGAGCGTTAGACGCGACGCGGCTCGCTCACTGTGTCACACAAACTGCACGCAAACATTTATTTGAGTTGTTTTGCCTTTGTTGAGTTGAATAGTGTAAAATCGCTTGAATATTCAAACTGGAAAGCATTAAAACACACAATTGACTTACCTTCGTGAAGACACAAGTAAAATGTCATTTGGCTTCTAAGTCTGGAGCTCCACCGATGTGCTTCATTAGAGATTGCTACAGAAGAGCTGCATGTGGTAGACAGAGTTACTCCAGTAGAGGGAGCCTCTTTGCTCAGCCAATGTAAGTGAATGGGATTTTACATGTAGACCGTATTTATCCAGTAGAGGGGGCACTTTTGCTCAGCCATTGTAAATCAATGGGATTTTTTAAATTTTTGATCATCTTTTGTGTGTACATTTACATAAACACGTCCATTTCAGCCATTTTGTATTGTATTCATTTTTGCTAAGTAACGTTTGGAAAGACATACATACTACACACGTGTGCCAAATTCCAAGTCAATTGGAGCTAAGATTCAGGAGAAGAAGAGTTTTTTAGGTTTTCCAAAATTTTCACTGTACAGGAAAATCCATAATGGCAGAAGTATGGGTCCTTGAGGCTTTTTTGTTCCCCATGAGAAATGAGGCATGTTTACCAAGTTTCAGAAGATTTGGACAAATGGGGTGGAAATGGTATCACTTTGAAAATATTTTTTTTGGGCGTGGCCTGTAGCGCCACCTATGGGCGAATGTTGACCATTCTTGGTTTGGGGGTACCCGTTGGCATGGAGTATCAATGTGCCAATTTAGAAAATTTTTGACCTGTGACTTTTTGAGCTATTTGGGCTCAAGGAGAATAATAATAATAATAATAATAAGTATAGCTGCAAGCAGCAATGCGGATTCCTCCTCAAAATGGCAAATCATTTAAAATTGATCAGTAGATGGTTGGGGATAAACCCTCCCAATTAAGGAATTCAAAAAAACATGTCTTTGTCTGAATCCTAAACGAAACATTTTCAATGTACAGGAAAATCCATACCGGACCTTATGGATCCTTGAGGCTTTTTGTTCCCAATGAGAAATGAGGCATGTACACCAAGTTTCAGAAGAATTGGACAAATGGCGTGGAAATGGTATCACTTTGAAAATATTTTTTTGGGACGTGGCCTGTAGCGCCACCTATGGTCGAATGTGGGCCATTCTTGGTTTGTGGGTTCCTGTTGGCCTGTAGTATCAATGTACAAAATTAGAAAATATTTGACCAGAAAATGGGAATTTTGGAGTGGCCTGTAGCGCCCCTAGGGGCGAATGTGGGCCATTCTTGGTTTGTGGGTTCCTGTTGGCCTATGGAATCAATGTACCAAATTAGAAAATGTTTGACCAGAAAATGGGAATTTTGGAGTGGCCTGTAGCGCCCCCTAGGGGCTAATGTTGGCCATTCTTGGTTTGTGGGTTCCTGTTGGCATGTAGTATCAATGTACCAAATTAGAACATTTTTGACCAGAAAACGGGAATTTTGGCGTGGCCTTTAGAGCCCCCTAGTGGCGAATGTCGTCCATTCTTGGTTTGTGGGTTCCTGTTGGCCTGTAGTATCAATGTACCAAATTAGAAAATATTTGACCAGAAAATGGGAATTTTGGAGTGGCCTGTAGCGCCCCCTAGGGGCGAATGTTGGCCATTCTTTGCGCAGTACTTCAGAGTGATGTCATCTTGAAGCATGTTAGGTTTGAAAAACCATCAGTCAAAATTACATTTGATTTATTGACATGTATATATTGTTAAAATTTGGACATTTACATAAACACGCCCCTTTCAGCCATTTTGTATCGTATTCATTTTTCCTAAGTAACGTTTTCAAAGACTTCAATTCTACACATGTGTACCAAATTTCAAGTCAATTGGAGCTACGGTTCAGGAGAAGAAGAGTTTTGTAGGTTTTTGCAAATTTTCACCGTACGGGAAAATCCATCATGGCGGAAGTTATGGGTTCTTGAGGCTTTTTTGTTCCCCATGAGAAATGAGGCATGTACACCAAGTTTCAGAAGATTTGGACAAATGGCGTGGAAATGGTATCACTTTGAAAATATTTTTTTTGGGCGTGGCCTGTAGCGCCACCTATGGGCGAATGTTGACCATTCTTGGTTTGGGGGTACCCGTTGGCATGGACTATCAATGTGCCAATTTAGAAAAGTTTTGACCAGTGACTTTTTGAGCTATTTGGGCTCAAGGAGAAGAATAATAATAAATATAGCTGTAAGCAGCAATTCGGATTCCTCCTCAAAATGGCAAATCATTTAAAAATGATCAGTAGAGGGTTGGGGTTAAACCCTCTCAATGGATGAATCCAAAAAACACGTACTTCTGTCTGAATCCTAAACTAAAAATTTTCAGTGTACAGGAAAATTCATCATACCGGACATTATGGATCCTTGAGGCTTTTTTGTTTCCAATGAGAAATGAGGAATGTACATTAAGTTTCAGACGAATTTGACAAATTGGGTGAAAATGCCATCAGTTTGAAAATGGGACATTTGAGCGTGGTCTATAAGCGCCCCTAAGGGTGAATGTGGGCCATTCTTGATTTGTGGGTTCCTGTTGGCCTGTAGTATCAAAGTAGCAATTTAGAACATTTTTGAACAGAAAATGAGACTTTTGGGCATGGTCTGTAGCGCCCCTAAAGGGCGAATGTGGGCCATTCTTGGTTTAGTGGGTTCCTGTTGGCCTGTAGTATCAATGTACCAAATTAGAGAATTTTTGCCTGGAAAATGAGAATTTTTGCATTTCCTGTAGCGCCCCCTATTGGCGAATGTGGTCCATTCTTGGTTTGTGTGTTCCTGTTGGTCTGTAGTATCAATGTACCAAATTAGAAAATTTTTGACCAGAAAATGGGAATTTTACATGGCCTGTAGTGCCCCTAGGGGCGAATGTTGGCCATTCTTGGTTTGTGGGTTCCTGTTGGCCTGTAGTATCAATGTACCAAATTAGCATTCATTTTATGCATTGTAAAAATAAGTGAATGTTAAAGGGATATTTGATCATTTCCTCAACCTCATGCAGTCCCAGATGTGTACGACTTTCTTCTGCAGAAATTGAATGAAGATGTTTAGAAGAATATCTCAGCTCTGTTGGTCCTTTCAATGTAAGTAAATGAGAAGTGGTGAGAAACAGATCAATAATTAAGTCATTTTTTACTATAAATCTCTACTTTCACTTTCACAAGCTCTTCTCTCTTAAGAGTTCTTTTTCTGTTTTTTTTTTTTTTTTTGTGATTTACATAAGCATATCACCCCTCATGAGCAGGGTGGACAATTTATAGTAAAAATAAATAAAAATATTCTATACTACATATATTGATCTTTTCACACCCACACCTATAATATCCCTTCTGAAAGTATGGATTAAACCACTGGAGTGTTATGGGTTACTTTTTATGTTGCATTTATGTGATTTTTGTTGACGTGAGTTCTGATCACCATTCAAGTGCATTGAAAGCACCAACAGGCCTGAGAAAGAAAGAAATACACATCTGGGATAGAAAGAGGGTGAGTAAATGATGAGAGAAATATCTATTTGTGGTAAACTAATTTTATTTGAAAGACTATCTAGGCACATAATAACACTGCATAGCTGTGACTGTTTATAACTATTTCAAAATGTAAAAGCTCACACTTTAAATGGTCAGTGCTTTGATTTTTAAATCATTAAAATAGCAACAGATCCAGTGAAAAAAAATGGAGATTGAGTGATTATTTTTACATTTTACATGCCATTCAAAAGCGTGGCATTTCGAAGGCTAAATTGTTACTGTCTCTTTAAGAGGCTTTTATCGCATTATCACGATATTTAAGGCACAGTTCAGTTTAATCTTTTGAGAACTGTGAAGTATCATTATTTACCTTCTTTGCAGTGCTTGTTGCATCTGTATCATTTCAGAGATTATGGGTGTGAGGTGATAAAATACAGACTAGCGTTGAATTTTGTGGCGTGTTTCAGAAAGATTATCGTGAAGGCAGATGAGCACCCTGTTTATTGTCTTTATTTTACAAAAGCACAAGGTTTTGTTGTTATTGTGAATGTACACAAATAAAAGTACACATTTCATAGTTAAGTAATGATGTCTCGCATGTTTCTGTATGTGCAAAAATAGCGCAGTATTTTATTTAAGTTGTTGTTTCCGCTGTTTAGAGAGAAAAATATAGCAGGGCGTCATCTGGAATAATGCCAGAATAAAATATAATTATTCCAGATTTCTTTCTCAACTGTTTGTTTACTTGAGAAATAACAGACTCCTCAATATATCATATATTTTGACAGTTTGTTGTATGAAATTGTCCGTTCAGGCGCTAAGCAGCAGCGAGAGACACTCTCATCGAGTCGCGTGAGTTAGGCAGCGACGCGGCTCGCTGTGTCACACAAACAGCTTCGCAAACATGTATTTGAGTTGTTTTGACATTTGTTGAGTTGAATAGTGTAAAATCGGCTTGAATGTTCAAACAGGCAAACATTGTATACAACCAACAAACCTTCGTGAAGATCGCGAGCAAAAATGATCTCGCCTCGCGGATTGCGTGTTGTCAGAGCTCAAACAACATCATTCTCGGAAGTTTTGATACGTTAGGATCGATCAGCCCATCTCTACTTTCTTTAGACATATGTTTCATGTTTGTGTAAGTTTTTGTGGCGTGTTTCAGAAAGTTATTAAGCTTAGACAGAGACTTTATTTTCTTTATTTTACAACAAATAAAAGTACGACTTTCATAGTTTGTGATGATTAAATGTATCGGTATGTGCAAAAATAACGCAGTATTTTGTTTAAGCTGTTAGCGCTGTTTCGAGAGAAAAATCTTAACAGGACACCACAGCGGCATCCGTGTTGGTCACTGCAATAATTCATAATTCAATATATTGATACCCAATATATCATGTATTTTGGTGTATGAAATTGTCCGTTCAAACGCATGAAGCAGCTAAAGCGAACTCTCATCGTCGTCGGCGTTAGTCGCGACGCGGCTCGCTTCGCTGTGTCACACAAACTGCTTCGAAAACATTTATTTGAGTTGTTTTGCCTTTGTTGAGTTGAATAGTGTAAAATCGCTTGAATGTTCAAACTGGAAAGCATTAAGACACACAATTGACTTACCTTACGTGAAGACACAAGTAAAATGTCATTTGGCTTCTAAGTCTGGAGCTCCACCCACGAAATGCTCCATTAGTGAGATTAAACAGAAGAGCTGCATGTGGCAGACAGAGTTACTCCAGTAGAGGAGCCTCTTTGCTCAGCCAATGTAAGTGAATGGGATTTTACATGTGGACCGTATTTATCCAGTAGAGGGGCACTTTTGCTCAGCCATTGTAAATCAATGGGATTTTTACAATTTTTGATCATCTTTTGTGTGTACATTTACATAAACACGTCCATTTCAGCCATTTTGTATTGTATTCATTTTTTGCTAAGTAGCGTTTGGAAAGACATACATACTACACACGTGTGCCAAATTCCAAGTCAATTGGAGCTAAGATTCAGGAGAAGAAAGAGTTTTGTAGGTTTTCCAAAATTTTCACTGTACAGGAAAATCCATAATGGCAGAAGTATGGGTCCTTGAGGCTTTTTGTTCCCCATGAGAAATGAGGCATGTTTACAAAGTTTCAGAAGATTTGGACAAATGGGGTGGAAATTATATCACTTTGAATTTTTGTTTTTGGGCGTGGCCTGTAAGCGCCACCTATGGGCGAATGTTGACCATTCTTGGTTTGGGGGTACCCGTTGGCATGGAGTATCAATGTGCCAATTTAGAAAATTTTGACCAGTGACTTTTTGAGCTATTGGGGCTCAAGGAGAATAATAATAATAATAATAATAAATATAGCTGCAAGCAGCAATGCGGATTCCTCCTCAAAATGGCAAATCATTTCAAATTGATCAGTAGAGGGTTGGGGTTAAACCCTCTCAATGGATGAATCCAAAAACATGTATTTCTGTCTGAATCCTAAGCGAAACATTTTCAGTCTACAGGAAAATCCATCATACCTTATGGATCCTTGAGGCGTTTTTGTTCCCAATGAGAAATGAGGCATGTACACCAAGATTCAAAAGAATTGGTTAAATGGCGTGGAAATGGTATCACTTTGAAAATATTTTTTGGGACGTGGCCTGTAAGCGCCTCCTATGGGCAAATGTGGGTCATTCTTGGTTTGTGGGTTCCTGTTGGCCTGTAGTATCAATGTACATAATTAGAAAATATTTGACCAGAAAATGGGACTTTTGGGAATTACCTGTAAGCGCCCCTAGGGGTGAATGTTAGCCATTCTTGGTTTGAGGGTTCCTGTTGACCTGTAGTATCAATGTACCAAATTAGAACATTTTTGACCATAAAATGGGAATTTCAAGTGGCCTCTAGTGCCCCCTAAGGGCGAATGTTAGCCATTCTTTGTTTGTGGGTTCCTGTTGGCCAGTAGTATCAATGTACCATATTAGAAAATTTTTGACCAGAAAACGAAATTTTGGGAGTGGCCTGTAGCGCCCCTAATGGCGAATGTGGGCCATACTTGGTTTGTGGGTTCCTGTTGGCCTGTAGTATCATTGTACCAAATTATAACTTTTTGACCAGAAAATGGGAATTTCGGCATGGCCTCTAAGCGCCACCTAGTGGTGAATGTCGGTCATTCTTGGTTTGTGGATTCCTTTTGGCCTGTACTATTAATGTACCAAATTAGAACATTTTGACCAGAAAATGGGAATTTCGGCATGGCCTGTAGTGCCCCTAGGGGCGAATGTTAGCCATTCTTGGTTTGAGGGTTCCTGTTGACCTGCAGTATCAATGTACCAAATTAGAGCGTTTTTGACCAGAAAGCGAAATTTTGGAGTAGCCTGTAAGCCCCCTAAGAGGCGAATGTGGGCCACACTTGGTATGTGGGTTCCTGTTGGCCTGTAGTATCAAAGTACCAAATTAGAAAATTTTTGACCAGAAAATGGGAATTTTGGCTTGTCCTGTAGTGCCCCTAGTGGCGAATGTCGGTCATTCTTGGTTTGTGGATTCCTGTTGGCCTGTACTATTCTTGTACCGAATTAGAACATTTTTGACCAGAAAATGGGAATTTTGGCTTGTCCTGTAGTGCCCCTAATGGCGTATGTCGGTCATTCTTGGTTTGTGGATTCCTGTTGGCCTGTACTATTAATTTACCAAATTAGAACATTTTTGACCAGAAAATGGGAATTTTAGCATGGCCATTCTTTGCACAGTACTTCAGAGTGATGTCATCTTGAAGCATGTTAGGTTTGAAAAACCATCAGTCAAAATTACATTTGATTTATTGACACGTATATATTGTTAAAATTTGGACATTTACATAAACACGCCCCTTTCAGCCATTTTGTATCAGTATTCATTTTTCCTAAGTAGCGTTTTCAAGGATGTCCATTCTACACATGTGTACCAAATTTCAAGTCAATTGGAGCTACGGTTCAGGAGAAGAAGAGTTTTGTAGGTTTTATGCAAATTTTTCAGCGTACGGGAAAATCCATCATGGCGGAAGTTATGGGTTCTTGAGGCTTTTTGTTCCCCATGAGGAATGAGGCATGTACACCAAATTTCAGAAGATTTGGACAAATGGCGTGGAAATTGTATCACTTTGAATTTTGTTTTTTGGGCGTGGCCTGTAAGCGCCACCTATGGGCGAATGTGGGCCATTCTTGGTTTGGGGGTACCCGTTGGCATGGAGTATCAATGTGCCAATTTAGAAAATTTTTGACCAGTGACTTTTTGAGCTATTGGGGCTCAAGGAGAAGAATAATAATAATAATAATAATAATAAATATTAGCTCTGCAAAGCAGCTTAATCAGTCGGATTCCTCCTCAAAATGGCAAATCATTTCAAATTGATCAGTAGAGGGTTGGGGTTAAACCCTCTCAATGGATGAATCCAAAAAACATGTATTTCTGTCTGAATCCTAAGCGAAACATTTTCAGTGTACAGGAAAATCCATCATGGACCTTATGGATCCTTGAGGCTTTTTGTTCCCAATGAGAAATGAGGCATGTACACCAAGATTCAGAAGAATTGGTTAAATGGCGTGGAAATGGTATCACTTTGAAAATATTTTTTTGGGACGTGGCCTGTAGCGCCTCCTATGGGCAAATGTGGGTCATTCTTGGTTTGTGGGTTCCTGTTGGCCTGTAGTATCAATGTACATAATTAGAAAATATTTGACCAGAAAATGGGACTTTTGGGAATTACCTGTAGCGCCCCTAGGGGTGAATGTTGGCCATTCTTGGTTTGAGGGTTCCTGTTGACCTGTAGTATCAATGTACCAAATTAGAACATGTTTGACCAGAAAATGGGACTTTTGGAATTACCTGTAGTGCCCCCTAATGGCGAATGTTGGCCATTCTTGGTTTGTGGGTTCCTGTTGGCCTGTAGTATCAATGTACCAAATTAGAACATTTTTGACCAGAAAATGGGAATTTGGCATGGCTGTAGCCCCTAGGGGCAAATGTTGGCCATTCTTGGTTTGTGGGTTCCTGTTGGCCAGTAGTATCAATGTACCATATTAGAAAATTTTTGACCAGAAAGCGAAATTTTGGGAGTGGCCTGTAAGCCCCCTAATGGCGAATGTGGGCCATACTTGGTTTGTGGGTTCCTGTTGGCCTGTAGTATCAATGTACCAAATTATAACATTTTTGACCAGAAAATGGGAATTTAGAGCTGGCCTCTAAGCGCCACCTAGTGGTGAATGTCGGTCATTCTTGGTTTGTGGATTCCTTTTGGCCTGTACTATTAATGTACCAAATTAGAACATTTTGGACCAGAAAATGGGACTTTTGGGAATGACCTGTAGCGCCCCTAAGGCGAATGTTGGCCATTCTTGGTTTGAGGGTTCCTGTTGACCTGTAGTATCAATGTACCAAATTAGAACGTTTTTGACCAGAAAACGAAATTTTGGAGTGGCCTGTAGTGCCCCTAAGAGCGAATGTGGGCCATACTTTGTATGTGGGTTCCTGTTGGCCTGTAGTATCAAAGTACCAAATTAGAACATTTTTGACCAGAAAATGGGAATTTTAGCATGGCCATTCTTTGCACAGTACTTCAGAGTGATGTCATCTTTAAGCATGTTAGGTTTGAAAAACCATCAGTCAAAATTACATTTGATTTATTGACACGTATATATTGTTAAAATTTGGACATTTACATAAACACGCCCCTTTCAGCCATTTTGTATCGTATTCATTTTTCCTAAGTAGCGTTTTCAAGGATGTCCATTCTACACATGTGTACCAAATTTCAAGTCAATTGGAGCTACGGTTCAGGAGAAGAAGAGTTTTGTAGGTTTTAGCAAATTTTCAGCGTCACGGGAAAATCCATCATGGCGGAAGTTATGGGTTCTTGAGGCTTTTTGTTCCCCATGAGGAATGAGGCATGTACACCAAATTTCAGAAGATTTGGACAAATGGCGTGGAAATTGTATCACTTTGAATTTTGTTTTTTGGGCGTGGCCTGTAAGCGCCACCTATGGGCGAATGTGGGCCATTCTTGGTTTGGGGGTACCCGTTGGCATGGAGTATCAATGTGCCAATTTAGAAAATTTTTGACCAGTGACTTTTTGAGCTATTGGGGCTCAAGGAGAAGAATAATAATAATAATAATAATAATAATAAATATAGCTGCAAGCAGCAATCGCAGATTCCTCCTCAAAATGGCAAATCATTTCAAATTGATCAGTAGAGGGTTGGGGTTAAACCCTCTCAATGGATGAATCCAAAAAACATGTATTTCTGTCTGAATCCTAAGCGAAACATTTTCAGTCTACAGGAAAATCCATCATACCTTATGGATCCTTGAAGCTTTTTGTTCCCAATGAGAAATGAGGCATGTACACCAAGATTCAAAAGAATTGGTTAAATGGCGTGGAAATGGTATCACTTTGAAAATATTTTTTTGGGACGTGGCCTGTAAGCGCCTCCTATGGGCAAATGTGGGTCATTCTTGGTTTTGTGGGTTCCTGTTGGCCTGTAGTATCAATGTACATAATTAGAAAATATTTGACCAGAAAATGGGACTTTTAGGAATTACCTGTATAGCGTCCCCTAGAGTGAGCTGAATGTTAGGCCATTCTTTGGTTTGTATGGGTTCCTGTTGGCCAGTAGTATCAATGTACCATATTAGAAAATTTTTGACCAGAAAAGCGAAATTTTGGGAGTGGCCTGTAAGCCCCCTAATGGCGAATGTGGGCCATACTTGGTTTGTGGGTTCCTGTTGGCCTGTAGTATCAATGTACCAAATTATAACATTTTTGACCAGAAAATGGGAATTTCGGCTTGGCCTCTAAGCGCCACCTAGTGGTGAATGTCGGTCATTCTTGGTTTGTGGATTCCTTTTGGCCTGTACTATTAATGTACCAAATTAGAACATTTTTGACCAGAAAATGGGAATTTCGGCATGGCCTGTAGTGCCCCCTAGAGGCGAATGTTAGCCATTCTTGGTTTGAGGGTTCCTGTTGACCTGCAGTATCAATGTACCAAATTAGAACATTTTTGACCAGAAAGCGAAATTTTGGAGTAGCCTGTAAGCCCCCTAAGAGCGAATGTGGGCCACACTTGGTATGTGGGTTCCTGTTGGCCTGTAGTATCAAAGTACCAAATTAGAAAATTTTTGACCAGAAAATGGGAATTTTGGCTTGTCCTGTAGTGCCCCTAGTGGCGAATGTCGGTCATTCTTGGTTTGTGGATTCCTGTTGGCCTGTACTATTCTTGTACCGAATTAGAACATTTTTGACCAGAAAATGGGAATTTTGGCTTGTCCTGTAGTGCCCCCTAATTGGCGTATGTCGGTCATTCTTGGTTTGTGGATTCCTGTTGGCCTGTACTATTAATTTACCAAATTAGAACATTTTTGACCAGAAAATGGGAATTTTGGCATGGCCATTCTTTGCACAGTACTTCAGAGTGATGTCATCTTTAAGCATGTTAGGTTTGAAAAACCATCAGTCAAAATTACATTTGATTTATTGACACGTATATATTGTTAAAATTTGGACATTTACATAAACACGCCCCTTTCAGCCATTTTGTATCAGTATTCATTTTTCCTAAGTAGCGTTTTCAAGGATGTCCATTCTACACATGTGTACCAAATTTCAAGTCAATTGGAGCTACGGTTCAGGAGAAGAAGAGTTTTGTAGGTTTTAGCAAATTTTCAGCGTCTGGGAAAATCCATCATGGCGGAAGTTATGGGTTCTTGAGGCTTTTTGTTCCCCATGAGGAATGAGGCATGTACACCAAATTTCAGAAGATTTGGACAAATGGCGTGGAAATTGTATCACTTTGAATTTTGTTTTTTTGGGCGTGGCCTGTAAGCGCCACCTATGGGCGAATGTGGGCCATTCTTGGTTTGGGGGTACCCGTTGGCATGGAGTATCAATGTGCCAATTTAGAAAATTTTTGACCAGTGACTTTTTGAGCTATTGGGGCTCAAGGAAGAATAATAATAATAATAATAAATATAGCTGCAAGCAGCAATGCAGATTCCTCCTCAAAATGGCAAATCATTTCAAATTGATCAGTAGAGGGTTGGGGTTAAACCCTCTCAATGGATGAATCCAAAAAACATGTATTTCTGTCTGAATCCTAAACGAAACATTTTCAGTCTACAGGAAAATCCATCATACCTTATGGATCCTTGAGGCGTTTTGTTCCCAATGAGAAATGAGGCATGTACACCAAGATTCAAAAGAATTGGTTAAATGGCGTGGAAATGGTATCACTTTGAAAATATTTTTTGGAGGCGTGGCCTGTAGCGCCTCCTATGGGCAAATGTGGGTCATTCTTGGTTTGTGGGTTCCTGTTGGCCTGTAGTATCAATGTACATAATTAGAAAATATTTGACCAGAAAATGGGACTTTTGGGAATTACCTGTAGCGCCCCTAGGGGTGAATGTTAGCCATTCTTGGTTTGAGGGTTCCTGTTGACCTGTAGTATCAATGTACCAAATTAGAACATTTTTGACCATAAAATGGGAATTTAAGTGGCCTCTAGTGCCCCCTAAGGGCGAATGTTAGCCATTCTTTGTTTGTGGGTTCCTGTTGGCCAGTAGTATCAATGTACCATATTAGAAAATTTTTGACCAGAAAGCGAAATTTTGGGAGTGGCCTGTAAGCCCCCTAATGGCGAATGTGGGCCATACTTGGTTTGTGGGTTCCTGTTGGCCTGTAGTATCAATGTACCAAATTATAACTTTTTGACCAGAAAATGGGAATTTAGACGGCCTCTAAGCGCCACCTAGTGGTGAATGTCGGTCATTCTTGGTTTGTGGATTCCTTTTGGCCTGTACTATTAATGTACCAAATTAGAACATTTTTGACCAGAAAATGGGAATTTCGGCATGGCCTGTAGTGCCCCTAAGGCGAATGTTAGCCATTCTTGGTTTGAGGGTTCCTGTTGACCTGCAGTATCAATGTACCAAATTAGAGCGTTTTTGACCAGAAAGCGAAATTTTGGAGTAGCCTGTAAGCGCCCCCTAAGAGCGAATGTGGGCCACACTTGGTATGTGGGTTCCTGTTGGCCTGTAGTATCAAAGTACCAAATTAGAAAATTTTTGACCAGAAAATGGGAATTTTGGCTTGTCCTGTAGTGCCCCTAGTGGCGAATGTCGGTCATTCTTGGTTTGTGGATTCCTGTTGGCCTGTACTATTCTTGTACCGAATTAGAACATTTTTGACCAGAAAATGGGAATTTTGGCTTGTCCTGTAGTGCCCCCTAGTTGGCGTATGTAGGTCATTCTTGGTTTGTGGATTCCTGTTGGCCTGTACTATTAATTTACCAAATTAGAACATTTTTGACCAGAAAATGGGAATTTTGGCATGGCCATTCTTTGCACAGTACTTCAGAGTGATGTCATCTTTAAGCATGTTAGGTTTGAAAAACCATCAGTCAAAATTACATTTGATTTATTGACACGTATATATTGTTAAAATTTGGACATTTACATAAACACGCCCCTTTCAGCCATTTTGTATCAGTATTCATTTTTCCTAAGTAGCGTTTTCAAGGATGTCCATTCTACACATGTGTACCAAATTTCAAGTCAATTGGAGCTACGGTTCAGGAGAAGAAGAGTTTTGTAGGTTTTACGCAAATTTTCAGCGTCTGGGAAAATCCATCATGGCGGAAGTTATGGGTTCTTGAGGCTTTTTGTTCCCCATGAGGAATGAGGCATGTACACCAAATTTCAGAAGATTTGGACAAATAGGCGTGGAAATTGTATCACTTTGAATTTTGTTTTTTGGGCGTGGCCTGTAGCGCCACCTATGGGCGAATGTGGGCCATTCTTGGTTTAGGGGTACCCGTTGGCATGGAGTATCAATGTGCCAATTTAGAAAATTTTGACCAGTGACTTTTTGAGCTATTGGGGCTCAAGGAGAAGAATAATAATAATAATAATAATAAATATAGCTGCAAGCAGCAATCGGATTCCTCCTCAAAATGGCAAATCATTTAAAATTGATCAGTAGATGGTTGGGGATAAACCCTCCCAATTAAGGAATTCAAAAAACATGTCTTAGTCTGATTCCTAAACAAAACATTTTCAATGTACAGGAAAATCCATACGGACCTTATGGATCCTTGAGGCTTTTTGTTCCCAATGAGAAATGCGGCATGTACACCAAGTTTCAGAAGAATTGGACAAATGGGGTGGATATTATATCATTTTGAAAAAAAAATTTGGAGCGTGGCCTGTAAGCGCCACCTATGGGCAAATGTTGGTCATTCTTGGTTTGTGGGTTCCTGTTGGCCTGTAGTATAAATGTACAAAATTAGAAAATATTTGACCAGAAAATGGGAATTTTGGAGTGGCCTGTAAGCCCCCTAAGGGCGAATGTGGGCCTTTCTTGGTTTGTGGGTTCCTGTCGGCCTGTAGAATCAATACACCAAATTAGAAAATGTTTGACCAGAAAATGGGATTTTTGGAATTACCTGTAAGCGCCCCTAATGGCGAATGTTGGCCATTAAGTGGTTTGTGGGTTCCTGTTGGCATGTAGTATCAGTGTACCAAATTAGAACATTTTTGACCAGAAAATGGGAATTTTGGCATGGCCTGTAAGCGCCCCTAGGGGTGAATGTTGTCCATTCTTGGTTTGTGGGTTCCTGTCTGCCTGTAGTATCAATGTACCAAATTAAAAAAATTTGACCAGAAAGCGGGAATTTTGGCGTGGCCTTTAAGCCCCCTAGTGGCGAATGTCGGCCATTCTTGGTTTGTGGGTTCCTGTTGGCCTGTAGTACCATTGTACCAAATTAGAACATTTTAGACCAGAAAATGGGAATTTCGACATGGCCTGTAAGCCCCCTAGAGGCGAATGTCAACCATTCTTTCGTGCAGTACTTCAGAGTGATGTCATCTTGAAGCATGTTAGGTTTGAAAAACCATCAGTCAAAATTACATTTGATTTATTGACAGGTATATATTGTTAAAATTTGGACATTTACATAAACACGCCCCTTTCAGACATTTTGTATCACATTCATTTTTCCTAAGTAATGTTTTCAAGGATGTCCATTCTACAAATGTGTACCAAATTTCAAGTCAATTGGAGCTCACGGTTCAGGAGAAGAAAGAGTATTTTTAGGTTTTATGCAAATTTTCAGCGTCCGGGAAAATCCATCATGGTGAAAGTTATGGGTCCTTAAGGCTTTTTGTTCCCCATGAGGAATGAGGCATGTACACCAAGTTTCAGAAGATTTAGACAAATGGCGTGGAAATTGTATCACTTTGAATGAAAAATCACTTTGAAAATCTCTACTTTCACTTTCACTTCTCTCTTAAGATTTTTTTCTGTTTTTTTGTGTGATTTACATAAGCATATCACAAGCAATTTTATTTGAAAGACTATCTAGGCACATAATAACACTGTATAGCTGTGACTGTTTATAACTATTTCAAAATGTAGCCTACAAGCTCACACTTTAAATGGTCAGTGCTTTGATTTTTAAATCATTAAAATAGCAACAGATCCAGTGAAAAAAATGGAGTGATTGTGTTTACATGCCATTCAAAAACGTGGCATTTTACAAGGTAAGAGAGAAATAAAAAAACTTAAAATAATACCATTTGTACTTCTCAATTACTTGGGAATGTCTATGTTCAGGGCGAAGGCTAAATTGTTACTGTCTCTTTAAGAGGCTTTTATCGCATGATCACGATACTTAAGGCACAGTTCAGTTTAATCTTTTGAGAACTGAGAAGTATCATTATTTTCGTTTTGTGCCATGCTTGTTGCATTTGTATTCATTGTGAGATGATAAAATACAGACTGCGTGAATGGTTGATTTTGTTCACTTGAATTTTGTGGCGTGTTTCAGAAAAATAATCGTGAAGACAGAGACTGAGCACCCTGTTTATTTATTTTACAAAAGCACAAGGTTTTGTTGTTATTGTAAGTGTACACAAATAAAAGTACACATTTCATAGTTCAGTAATGATGTCTTGCATGTTTCTGTATGGGCAAAAATGGCCGTAGTATTTTGTTTAAGTTGTTTCCGCTGTTTGAGAGAAAAATATAGCAGGGCGTCATCTGGAATAATGCCAGAATAAAATATAATTATTCAGATTTCTTTCTCAACTGTTTGTTCACTTGAGACATAACAGACTCCTCAATATATCATGTATTTTGACACTCTGTTGTATGAAATTGTCCGTTCAGGCGCTAAGCAGCAGCGAAAGACATCGAGTCGCGTGAGTTAGGCGCCAGCGGCTCGCTGTGTCACACAAACAGCTTCGCAAACATGTATTTGAGTTGTTTTGACATTTGTTGAGTTGAATAGTGTAAAATCGGCTTGAATGTTCAAACAGGCAAACATTGTATACAACCGACAAACCTTCATGATGATCGCGAGCAAAAATGATCTCGCCTCGCGGTTTGCGTGTTGTCAGAGACAATTAAACAACATCATTCTCGGAAGTTTTGATACGTTAGGATTGATCAGCCCATCCCTACTTTCTTTAGACATATGTTTCATGTTTGTGTAAGTTTTTGTGGCGTGTTTCAGAAAGATATTAAGCTTAGACAAAGAGCACACGGTTTATTTTCTTTATTTTACAACAAATAAAAGTACAACTTTCATAGTTTGTGACGATGTATTAAATGTATCTGTATGTGCAAAAATAGCGCAGTATTTTGTTTAAGCTGTTAGCAGCTGTTTCGAGAGAAAAATCTTAACAGGACACCACAGCGGCATCCGTGTTGTTCACAATAATTCATAATTAAATATATTGATACCCAATTTCTTTATCAACTGTTTGTTCACTTGATACATAACAGACACCCCAATATATCATGTATTTTGGTGTATGAAATTGTCGTTCAAGCGCATGAAGCTGTGGCGAACTCTCATCGGCGTCGGCGTTAGTCGTGACAGCGGCTCGCTTCGCTGTGTCACACAAACTGCTTTCGAAAACATTTATTTGAGTTGTTTTGCCTTTGTTGAGTTGAATAGTGTAAAATCGGCTTGAATGTTCAAGCAGGCAACCATTGTACACAACCAACAAACCTTCGTGAAGATCGCGAGCAAAAATGATCTCGCCTCGAGGATTGCGTGTTGTCAGAGACAATTAAACAACATCATACTCGGAAGTTTTGATACGTTAACGCTGTCTCGATAGAGAAAAATCTAACAGGACATCACAGCGGCATCACTAGACCCCTTCAATAATTCATAATTCAATATATTGATACCCGATTTCTTTATCAACTGTTTGTTCACTTGAGATATAGCAGACACCCCAATATATCATGTATTTTGGTGTATGAAATTGTCCGTTGAAGCATAAGAAGGAAGCGAACTCTCATCGGCGTCGCGAGCGTTAGGCCTGGCAGCGGCTCGCTTCGCTATGTCACACAAACTGCTTTCGAAAACATTTATTTGAGTTGTTTTGCCTTTGTTGAGTTGAATAGTGTAAAATCAGCTTGAATGTTCAAACTGGAAAGCATTAAGACACACAATTGATTTGACATACCTCCATGCAGGCATAAAATGTCTTCTGTAGTCTAAGTCTGGAGCTCCACCCACTAGGAGACCGAAATGCTTCATTAGAGATTGCTACAGAAGAGCTGCATGTGGTAGACAGAGTTACTCCAGTAGAGGGAGCCTCTTTGCTCAGCCAATGTAAGTGAATGGGATTTTACATGTGGACCATATTTGTCCAGTAGAGGGAGCACTTTTGCTCAGCCATTGTAAATCAATGGGATTTTAAAAATTTTTGATCATCTTTTGTGTGTACATTTACATAAACACGTCCATTTCAGCCATTTTGTATTGTATTCATTTTTTGCTAAGTAGCGTTTGGAAAGACATACATACTACACCGTGTGCCAAATTCAAGTCAATTGGAGCTGAGGTTCAGGAGAAGAAGAGTTTTGTAGGTTTTCCAAAATTTTCACTGTACAGGAAAATCCATAATGGCAGAAGTATGGGTCCTTGAGGCTTTTTGTTCCCCATGAGAAATGAGGCATGTTTACAAAGTTTCAGAAGATTTGGACAAATGGGGTGGAAATTATATCACTTTGAATTTTTGTTTTTGGGCGTGGCCTGTAGCGCCACCTATGGGCGAATGTTGACCATTCTTGGTTTGGGGGTACCCGTTGGCATGGAGTATCAATGTGCCAATTTAGAAAATTTTGACCAGTGACTTTTTGAGCTATTGGGGCTCAAGGAGAAGAATAATAATAATAATAATAATAATAATAATAATAATAATAATAATAAAACCGAGCAAATACAATAGATTCCCTCCTCACAGAGGAATCTAATAATAATAATAATAATGATAATAATAAAACCATCAATTACAATAGATTCCCTCCTCTGGAGGAATCTAATAATAATAATAATAATAATAATAAGTAAAACCATCAATTACAATAGATTCCTCCTCAGGATGAATCTAATAAAACCATCAATTACAATAGATTCCGCTCCTATGGAGGAATCTAATAGTATCACTGAATAATAATAATAATAATGACAGTAAAACCATCAATTACGAATAGGCATTCTTCCTCTGAGGAGTGAGATCTAATAGTATCAATGATAATAATAATAATATAAACCATAAATTGACAATAGATTGGCCTCTTAGGAGCACTCTAATAATAATAATGTAAGCCATTCTTAGTTATAATAGATTCCTGTTGGCCTGTAGAATCAATGTACATAATTAGATAATATATGACCAGCAAATGACAATTAGATTGCCTCCTAAGCGCAGGAATCTAATATAGACCATTCATAATACAATAGATTCCTGTTGACTGTAGATGAATCTAATAATTAAAACCATCTAAATACAATAGATTCCTCTTAGGCAGGAATCTAATAATGACATAATAATAAGGCCATTCTTAGTTACAGTGGATTCCGTTGCCTGTAGTACAGTGAATCTAATTAGAACATTTTAGATCAGAAAATGAGATTCCATGCCTGTAAGCACCTAATGATAATGTAAACCATCATTGCATACTAGAGTGATGTCATCTTGAAGCATGTTAGTTTGAAAAACCATCAGTCACAATAGATTTGATCTATGGACGAATCTATATAATAATAATTTGGACATTACATAAACAGCCATTCAGCATTATGTATAGATTCCTTCTTCCTGAGTAATCTAATAGTACATCAATTATACATAATATATCAAACTGTCAAGTACAATAGATTCTCACGTTCAGGAGAATCTAATAGAACTATCAGATTACAATAGATTCCCTCCTAGGAGGAATCTAATAAAACCATCAAGTACAATAGATTCCTCGCTTCAGGAGGAATCTAGATAATAATAATGTAAAACTATCAAATTACAATAGATTCTCTCCTTTGGAGAATCTAATGACATGTAAAGCCACCTATAGTACAATGATTGCCATTCTTGGTTTGAGGGTACCGTTGACATAACTATCAATGTACCAATTTAGAAAATTTTGACCAGTGACTTTTGAGCTATCTGGGCTCAAGGAGAAATAATAATAATAATATAATATAGCTGCAAGCAGCAATGCGGATTCCTCCTCAAAATGGCAAATCATTTAAAATTGATCAGTAGATGGTTGGGGATAAACCCTCCCAATTAATGAATTCAAAAAACATGTCTTTGTCTGAATCCTAAACGAAACATTTTCAATGTACAGGAAAATCCATACCGGACCTTATGGATCCTTGAGGCTTTTTGTTCCCAATGAGAAATGAGGCATGTACACCAAGTTTCAGAAGAATTGGACAAATAGGCGTGGAAATGGTATCACTTTGAAAATATTTTTTTGGAGCGTGGCCTGTAAGCGCCACCTATGGGCAAATGTGGGCCATTCTTGGTTTGTGGGTTCCTGTTGGCCTGTAGTATCAATGTACAAAATTAGAAAATATTTGACCAGAAAATGGGAATTTTGGAGTGGCCTGTAAGCGCCCCTAGGAGGCTGAATGTGGAGCCATTCTTGGTTTAGTGGGTTCCTGTTGGCCTGTAGAATCAATGTACCAAATTAGAAAATGTTTGACCAGAAAATGGGAATTTTGGAGTGGCCTGTAAGCGCCCCTAAGTGGCGAATGTTGGCCATTCTTGGTTTGTGGGTTCCTGTTGGCCTGTAGTATCAATGTACCAAATTAGAACATTTTTGACCAGAAAATGGGAATTTTGGCATGGCCTGTAAGCGCCCCTAGTGGTGAATGTTGGCCATTCTTGGTTTGTGGGTTCCTGTTGGCCTGTAGTATCATTGTACCAAATTAGAACATTTTAGACCAGAAAATGGGAATTTCAGGCATGGCCTGTAAGCGCCTCCTTAGAGAGCCGAATGTTAGACCATTCTTTGCATGAGTACTTCAGAGTGATGTCATCTTGAAGCATGTTAGGTTTGAAAAACCATCAGTCAAAATTACATTTGATTTATTGACACGTATATATTGTTAAAATTTGGACATTTACATAAACACGCCCCTTTCAGCCATTTTGTATCAGTATTCATTTTTCCTAAGTAGCGTTTTCAAGGATGTCCATTCTACACATGTGTACCAAATTTCAAGTCAATTGGAGCTACGGTTCAGGAGAAGAAGAGTTTTGTAGGTTTTAGCAAATTTTCAGCGTCTGGAAAAATCCATCATGGCGGAAGTTATGGGTTCTTGAGGCTTTTTGTTCCCCATGAGGAATGAGGCATGTACACCAAGTTTCAGAAGATTTGGACAAATGGCGTGGAAATTGTATCACTTTGAATTTTGTTTTTTGGGCGTGGCCTGTAAGCGCCACCTATGGGCGAATGTGGGCCATTCTTGGTTTAGGGGTACCCGTTGGCATGGAGTATCAATGTGCCAATTTAGAAAACTTTTGACCAGTGACTTTTTGAGCTATTGGGGCTCAAGGAGAAGTAATAATAATAATAATAATAATAAATATAGCTGCAAGCAGCAATGCAGATTCCTCCTCAAAATGGCAAATCATTTAAAATTGATCAGTAGATGGTTGGGGATAAACCCTCCCAATTAAGGAATTCAAAAAACATGTCTTCGTCTGATTCCTAAACAAAACATTTTCAATGTACAGGAAAATCCATACCGGACCTTATGGATCCTTGAGGCTTTTTGTTCCCAATGAGAAATGCGGCATGTACACCAAGTTTCAGAAGAATTGGACAAATGGGGTGGATATTATATCATTTTGAAAAAAAAAATTTGGAGCGTGGCCTGTAAGCGCCACCTATGGGCAAATGTTGGTCATTCTTGGTTTGTGGGTTCCTGTTGGCCTGTAGTATAAATGTACAAAATTAGAAAATATTTGACCAGAAAATGGGAATTTTGGAGTGGCCTGTAAGCCCCCTAAGGGCAGAATGTGGGCCTTTCTTGGTTTGTGGGTTCCTGTAGGCCTGTAGAATCAATACACCAAATTAGAAAATGTTTGACCAGAAAATGGGATTTTTGGAATTACCTGTAGCGCCCCTAATGGCGAATGTTGGCCATTAAGTGGTTTGTGGGTTCCTGTTGGCATGTAGTATCAGTGTACCAAATTAGAACATTTTTGACCAGAAAATGGGAATTTTGGCATGGCCTGTAAGCGCCCCTAGGGGTGAATGTTGTCCATTCTTGGTTTGTGGGTTCCTGTCTGCCTGTAGTATCAATGTACCAAATTAAAAAAATTTGACCAGAAAGCGGGAATTTTAGGCGTGGCCTTTAAGCCCCCTAGTGGCGAATGTCGGCCATTCTTGGTTTGTGGGTTCCTGTTGGCCTGTAGTACCATTGTACCAAATTAGAACATTTTAGACCAGAAAATGGGAATTTCGACATGGCCTGTAAGCCCCCTAGAGGCAGAATGTCGAACCATTCTTTGCGCAGTACTTCAGAGTGATGTCATCTTGAAGCATGTTAGGTTTGAAAAACCATCAGTCAAAATTACATTTGATTTATTGACAGGTATATATTGTTAAAATTTGGACATTTACATAAACACGCCCCTTTCAGACATTTTGTATCACATTCATTTTTCCTAAGTAATGTTTTCAAGGATGTCCATTCTACAAATGTGTACCAAATTTCAAGTCAATTGGAGCTCACGGTTCAGGAGAAGAAAGAGTATTTTTAGGTTTTATGCAAATTTTCAGCGTCTGGGAAAATCCATCATGGTGAAAGTTATGGGTCCTTAAGGCTTTTTGTTCCCCATGAGGAATGAGGCATGTACACCAAGTTTCAGAAGATTTAGACAAATGGCGTGGAAATTGTATCACTTTGAATGAAAAATCACTTTGAAAATCTCTACTTTCACTTTCACTTCTCTCTTAAGATTTTTTTCTGTTTTTTTGTGTGATTTACATAAGCATATCACAAGCAATTTTATTTGAAAGACTATCTAGGCACATAATAACACTGTATAGCTGTGACTGTTTATAACTATTTCAAAATGTAGCCTACAAGCTCACACTTTAAATGGTCAGTGCTTTGATTTTTAAATCATTAAAATAGCAACAGATCCAGTGAAAAAAATGGAGTGATTGTGTTTACATGCCATTCAAAAAGCGTGGCATTTTACAAGGTAAGAGAGAAATAAAAAAACTTAAAATAATACCATTTGTACTTCTCAATTACTTGGGAATGTCTATGTTCAGGGCGAAGGCTAAATTGTTACTGTCTCTTTAAGAGGCTTTTATCGCATGATCACGATACTTAAGGCACAGTTCAGTTTAATCTTTTGAGAACTGAGAAGTATCATTATTTTCGTTTTGTGCCATGCTTGTTGCATTTGTATTCATTGTGAGATGATAAAATACAGACTAGCGTGAATGGTTGATTTTGTTCACTTGAATTTTGTGGCGTGTTTCAGAAAAATAATCGCTGAAGACAGAGACTGAGCACCCTGTTTATTTATTTTACAAAAGCACAAGGTTTTGTTGTTATTGTAAGTGTACACAAATAAAAGTACACATTTCATAGTTAAGTAATGATGTCTTGCATGTTTCTGTATGGGCAAAAATGGCCTGAGTATTTTGTTTAAGTTGTTTCCGCTGTTTCGAGAGAAAAATATAGCAGGGCGTCATCTGGAATAATGCCAGAATAAAATATAATTATTCAGATTTCTTTCTCAACTGTTTGTTCACTTGAGACATAACAGACTCCTCAATATATCATGTATTTTGACACTCTGTTGTATGAAATTGTCCGTTCAGGCGCAAGCAGCAGCGAAAGACATCAGTCGCGTGAGTTAGGCAGCGGCGGCTCGCTGTGTCACACAAACAGCTTCGCAAACATGTATTTGAGTTGTTTTGACATTTGTTGAGTTGAATAGTGTAAAATCGGCTAGAATGTTCAAACAGGCAAACATTGTATACAACCGACAAACCTTCATGATGATCGCGAGCAAAAATGATCTCGCCTCGCGGTTTTGCGTGTTGTCAGAGACAATTAAACAACATCATTCTCGGAAGTTTTGATACGTTAGGATTGATCAGCCCATCCCTACTTTCTTTAGACATATGTTTCATGTTTGTGTAAGTTTTTGTGGCGTGTTTCAGAAAGATATTAAGCTTAGACAAAGAGCACACGGTTTATTTTCTTTATTTTACAACAAATAAAAGTACAACTTTCATAGTTTGTGACGATGTATTAAATGTATCTGTATGTGCAAAAATAGCGCAGTATTTTGTTTAAGCTGTTAGCAGCTGTTTGAGAGAAAAATCTTAACAGGACACCACAGCGGCATCCGTGTTGTTCACAATAATTCATAATTAAATATATTGATACCCAATTTCTTTATCAACTGTTTGTTCACTTGATACATAACAGACACCCCAATATATCATGTATTTTGGTGTATGAAATTGTCGTTCAAGCGCATGAAGCTGTGGCGAACTCTCATCGGCGTCGCGGCGTTAGTCGTGGCGTGACTCGCTTCGCTGTGTCACACAAACTGCTTTCGAAAACATTTATTTGAGTTGTTTTGCCTTTGTTGAGTTGAATAGTGTAAAATCGGCTGAATGTTCAAGCAGGCAACCATTGTACACAACCAACAAACCTTCAGTGAAGATCGCGAGCAAAAATGATCTCGCCTCGAGGATTGCGTGTTGTCAGAGACAATTAAACAACATCATACTCGGAAGTTTTGATGCGTTAGCAGCTGTCTCGATAGAGAAAAATCTAACAGGACATCACAGCGGCATCACTAGACCCCTTCAATAATTCATAATTCAATATATTGATACCCGATTTCTTTATCAACTGTTTGTTCACTTGAGATATAGCAGACACCCCAATATATCATGTATTTTGGTGTATGAAATTGTCCGTTGAAGCATAAGAAGGAAGCGAACTCTCATCGGCGTCGCGAGCGTTAGGCAGCGGCGGCTCGCTTCGCTGTGTCACACAAACTGCTTTCGAAAACATTTATTTGAGTTGTTTTGCCTTTGTTGAGTTGAATAGTGTAAAATCGGCTTGAATGTTCAAACTGGAAAGCATTAAGACACACAATTGATTTGACATACCTCCGTGCAGGCATAAAATGTCTTCTGTAGTCTAAGTCTGGAGCTCCACCCACTAGGAGACCGAAATGCTTCATTAGAGATTGCTACAGAAGAGCTGCATGTGGTAGACAGAGTTACTCCAGTAGAGGAGCCTCTTTGCTCAGCCAATGTAAGTGAATGGGATTTTACATGTGGACCATATTTGTCCAGTAGAGGGAGCACTTTTGCTCAGCCATTGTAAATCAATGGGATTTTAAAAATTTTGATCATCTTTTGTGTGTACATTTACATAAACACGTCCATTTCAGCCATTTTGTATTGTATTCATTTTTTGCTAAGTAGCGTTTGGAAAGACATACATACTACACACGTGTGCCAAATTCCAAGTCAATTGGAGCTGAGGTTCAGGAGAAGAAGAGTTTTGTAGGTTTTCCAAAATTTTCACTGTA